>NW_024081872.1:290100-394184 GCF_003009895.1 Hyaena hyaena | reverse complement strand
CTTTCTTTCTTTCTTTCTTTCTTTCTTTCTTTCTTTCTTTCTTTCTTTCTTTCTTTCTTTCTTTCTTTCTTTCTTTCTTTCTTTCTTTCCCTTCCTCCCTTCCTTCCATGTACTTTCTCTCATAGCTTGGTCTCTTTGTCACTGTATTCACTACCTTCTTCCTTTATATATTATTTGCTTTCTTACTGGTAACTGCTCAGAATTAATTACCTTATTCTCAAATAGCACCCAGATTTTCCTCTTTTTATCTACTTGCAGTTCACGTATTTCATGTGGTGACAACCTTCAATGTTGGTCACCCAATCTAGCTTGTTCAGTCAATACAATCCATTCATGTAATTACTATAATTAATTCAGGTTGAGTGTGTGACATGCATTTAGCCAATGAAAAGGATCTGGGATATGTTTTCACTCATATGTGGAACTTGAGAAACTTAACAGAAGACTATGGGGTAAGGGAGGGGGAAAAATAGTTACAGAGAGGGAGGGAGGCAAACCATAAGAGACTCTTAAATACAGAGAACAAACTGAGAGTTAATGGAGGTGGGGGCAGAGGAAAAGGGGAAAATAGTCAATGGGCATTGAGAATGGCACTTGTTGGAATGAGCACGGATGTTGTATGTAAGTGATGAATCATGACAATCTACCCCCAAAACAAAAAGTACACTGTATACACTATATGTTAGCCAATTTGACAATAAATTATATTTTTAAAAAATAAAAATGAAAAAATTTAAATTAAGTGTAAAACAAGAAAAGAAAAGGATCTGGGAAAGCCTACAGACTTGCTACAGGCAGATAATATTTTCTTTCTGCTAATTTTTTTAGGCTGATCATAATAACTGGTGGCCACCTTTGTTTCAACAGGAAGAGAGTGTGATGAAGAATGAAGACAGAATAAGAGACAGATGATTATAGATTTTTGATACTTTAATAAAGTATATAGATCCAACATGATTTATGTTGTGGACCTCTCAGTTACATAAGGCAACACCTATTCCCTTTCTGCCCTTTATTCCCCAAACTCCTTTTTGTTATTGTTAACTCAACTTCACTTGGGTTTCTTTTACTTAAAACTCAAAAAATTCTGACTATCAGCTTCTTGACATTTTTTTTTTTCTGTTCTTACATTTCTTCCCTTTAGATCTCTCTGTTGTTTGGTGTACCCCCCATCCAGTATTCTATCAAATTTTATTCAGTTTACTTTACTTTTTCTCATCTTTTTCCCATTTTATGTGACATTATATTCCCTATTTCCTTTAGTATTCTTCATATTACTCTGTCACCATTTTTTGGTTGTATCCATTCTTTAGCCAGATCTAATAAAAACTGATTCTTCTCTGAAATATTTTCCACAACTTATGGTCAGATCAAACAACTTTAGTAAACTTAAAATGTTTAGACAAATTCCAATCACAAAATAGAGAAACTATGCTTTTCTTACATTGCTCAAGGACAACAGTAGTCACCATTTTCCATCTCTTGTAATATTTTGCTTCTGTTCTATCACCCCTTGCTTTTAACAACTAGTCCACTTCAAAAGTAATAAAGTTCAGAATCCTCTGGAACCAGAAATTATTCTGAAATATATAAGCAAATTAAAGGACATATGAGGTATATTAGACATACTAACAATTAATAGTAACACAGAATAAATAAAAAATACAATGTAGCTATATATTATGTGAAATATAGAACTAGAGAAACAATATATAATATATGGTGTTTCTTACAATTGATAGCATCTATTCACACCAAAGACTACTTTGAAGAAAATTTCTTTCAAACTCATTGCGATGAACTATATTTATAAAATAAAATTAAGTGTAAAATAAGGAATGACATGTAAATGATGATAGGGAGGTTACCATCATGTTTAAATAACAACCAAGTTTCATTATCCTTCAAATAGGAATTTTGGCCTTCCTCTTTTCTTGATCAAGATTATAATTTTTTCATCCAAAACATACATTTAAATTCAAAGAGTGCTTATAAATAAATGTGTAATTATAATTTCACAAGTTTCACAGATCATCTGGCTAACCATCCAAAATTCCAGATGATTTTTGAGGGTTATCCAACTGTAAAAGGTCAAGAAGTTCAATTCAATAAACTTTTTAGTGTACTTTCTTATACTGCGGGAACTATAATGTTGATAAGATATACTCCTGGTGCTTAAAGGTAGACTCTACTGTAGAAGATTCAAGCACATTACCCTATGATAAGTACTGTAATAAGCTTAACAAAAATTACTCTGAGAAGACAAGACTAAGTCATATCTCATTATTTCTGATGGAGTTAATGAAAAATACCACATAATGAAAATATTTGGATTAAAAACAAAAGGATATACTAAATACTGGGTAGAAGTGAGGAAACTATTTCATACAGAAGGTCCACAATGTTACAAAGAAATGGAAATCTAACAGCGTATTGACAAAACTCTTCCTTGACCAAATTTTAATCAGGTTCTTCTGAACTCTTTTTCCTATTAGACCTGAACTCTAGTCCCTCTACCAGTCTTTGGCCTGCTCAGCCCAGGGTTAGCAAGAATCTTCCCACTGTTAATATCTAACCACCCTTGGTGATTTGATATATAAATTCTTGCCTGCCTTTAGCAAGAAGTATGTTAGGACAGTTTCGCAAGAGTCACCCTATATCTCTTCTTAGTAATTTTCAACCGATTAACCACTTACTCTGTTTACTGGTTATAAGTCCCCAACTGATTTTCTGGATTTGGAGTTGTAAGCAATCACTCTCCCCTACTGCAAAATCCCTTTGGAATTGTCTTGCATAAAGTCTTTCTTGCCATTTTAATACATGTCAGAATATATTTTAATAATATAACACATCTAAAGATATTTATTCAGTATTACTGAAAACTTGTGGGAGATCAACATTATTCCTATGTGTAAGAAGCTTACAATTTATTTTAGGAGATAAATATTAAGTATAATGCAGACAAAATACAATAAATTATAAAGCAAAATTATGTATAAATATGTTTAGCCTCTGAGAAACCATTTAATTCTAATTTGGTAGGAATTGGGAAGGTGTCAAAGAGAAATAAGAAAAAGATAAAGAAGAGAAGGGAATGACAGAGGGGAAATGCATTCCAGTCAGAGGAAAATGAGTATTTTAAGCCATTAAACCTTAAAAGTGTAAAGGTTAATGGGAAATCAAGTGCCATCAGTGTGTAGTGGATGAAGTAAGTTTTGAAATTAGGAAATTTAAATTTGTTTGAAAAATTTGTTCACAGATGACAGATTGGACACAACTGTTTTCTTTTATTCCCTGCCAAAGTCTCATATAAAAGACATAAATGAGGGGCACCCAGGTGGCTCAGTCAGTTACACATCCAACTTCAGCTCAGGTCATGATCTCACAGTCTGTGGGTTCGAGCCCCACATTGGGCTCTGTGCTGACAGCTCAGAGCCTGGCGCCACTTAAGATTCTGTGTCTCCTTCTCTCTCTTCTCCCTTGCTTGTGTTCTCTCTGTCTACCAAAAATAAATAAACATTAAACTTCACAAATACCTAGCCAAACCAGCCAACAAATGAACCAACCAACCAAACAAACAAACAAACAAACTTGATCCTAAAAGAGCAATGGGAAAATAAGAGAAGACTTCAAAAACTCCAAAACACTCAGGAAATGGTAGCACTGAATACTGCTTGGTGTAGGTGCTCTCCAGAATAAAATTCAATGGCCTTTAAAGACAGACAGAATAATCAAACTCCACACAACTCATCCATAAAGTCCAGTATAATTTTATATACATATATATGACATGAAATAAATAAACATATGAATATATATCCAGGAAAGTGAGTCTAAAATTAATTTAAAAAAAAGAGGAATTGTCAATAAAAATAGAGCCATAATAAGTGAGTTGTCAGAAATAGCAGAAAATATTTTAAAAATATAACATAAATATGTACAAGGTGATAAAGGAAAAGATGCACGTGATGAGTAAATTGATGGGAAATCAAATCTATTCAAATGTTTGGAATGGAAATAGAAATTCAAGAATATAATAGTGCAATATCTAGAATGAAAAATGAAAGGGATTACCTGAAAGTTAACAGTTGCAAAGTAAATAAATGAATAAACAAACAACAGAAATGATCCAATTCATATTTAAAAAAGGAAAAAAATAATTAGGAGAATATTAACAGAGCTCAGTATTATGTGGGACAATATTAAGAAGTCTGATGTAAATAAGTTGGAATCCCTGAAAGTGAAGAAAGAGTGAATGATTCAGAAAAAAACTACAATATTTGAACAAAGAGTAGCGAAAATTCCCATATTTTACAAAGTATCCAAATCCAACAAGATAAACAAGCTCAAGTGGGACAAATTCAAAGAAAACAGCCACACCATAGCCCAACACCAAACATAAAATCTTAAAAGCATCCAGAGAAATATGACGCATACTTAGTTATAAAGGATATTCATATGAAACCACACTGATATATATATATATATATAATCACACATCATGAGAATGGGTCAAATTAAAAAGAAAAGAACATAAGCCCCAAGTGATTATAAAGATGCAAGTCGTTTTTTCATCACTGACAGGATTAAACTCTTATTTTCAATGTTTCACTTTGTTCTCTTACCAGTCCTTTTTGAGATCACTATCCAAATAAACTATTTGCACTTGAGTCTGACTCAGAGTTTGTTTTTATAGGAATACAGACCAAGACAATTTCAGTGATGTACTGATGTTCTTGGCCTATTATTACTGATCCTCTGCTCCCTTTCTCTAACTATTGTATTCTTATTTAAGTGTACATCTGTCTTTTTTTTTTTTGTTTTGGTTTGGTTTTGTTTTTTCCTCCTGAGGACTTCCTTTAAGCTACCAAGTATCCTTTTTTGGATGGATTAAGTGTCTTAATAAATTGCTTGCATAGAACCTGTCTCTCACTGTTTGCACCTAAGGAATCTGGCTTCAAACAACAATTTCTATCTTTTCTCTAGTAGACCATTATTTCCACTATTTAACATGCATATTTTTTAAATGTTTCAAATAAAATATTCCAAGTTATTTGATTTCTTTCATAATATAAGGAAATACCTAAGTAAACAATGCTTTACGGGGGTGATTACTTTTAGATTCTTTATTCTTTATATTGATATATAGATCATTCTATCTTTCCTTTTGTGTTATTTTGTATAAGTCCTGGCTTAGTCTTTTTCTATTAATATTCATTTTTTTAATATGGGCAATTATAAATTCATTTAACAAACCTAAAATGACTATTAAAGAAAATGAAATGAGACAATAAACAATTGCAGTTCATAATTTTAGAAAACTGCCTTCCTAAATCAGTTAGTTGTTTCAAAATGTTTTAATGTGGCTTAACATTAGGTTGTAAATAATCATCTGACTTACAGAGATGCTCTATAGGAACAGGATTCTCTTTGTTCCTACATGTTTTGATGTCCACTGTCACCATCCAGAGAACTGATTTCTGCTTCTTCTTCCTCTTATATTTCTTACCTTTCAAAGAGTTATAGGATTTTTTAAATTGAGATAAATATTTTTAAGTAATTAAATAAAAGCGTGGCTTCATTTCTCTTGACAAGAAAACTTTAAATTATGTTTATTCATATATTAAATGCCAAGCTTAGACTCCTATTAAGCAAACTCTTCTGTTCCTTGCTTTGCAGATTTCCTAGTTTTTCCTATAATTTTATAAAGAATTCTTATTTCTTTTCATCTGTTCATTATGATCATGGGTTCCAGTAAGATTCCTTGTTTGAAAAAAATAGAATAGGGGTGCCTGGGTAGCTCAGTCAGTTAAGCGTCCCACTTCGACTCAGTTCATGATCTCATGGTTCCTGGGTTATAACCCTGTGTCGAGCTCTGTGCTGACAGCTAGCTCAGAGCCTGGAGCTTGTCTTCGGATTCTGTATCTCTCTCTCTCTCTGACCCTCCCCTGCTCATGCTCTCTCTCTCTTTCTCTCTCTCTCAGAAATAAAATAAAGCATTTAACAAAATTTTAAAAAAGGACTAAGAAGTTACTTCACTAATTATGAAGTTATAATTTAAAAGTTGCTAAGATGCTTAAGTTTTAAGAAATATTGTGAGAATTTCAAGATTTGAGTAATTATAAAATTGTAAATGCTTGAGGAAAAGCTAATTTTTACCAACCCACTTAAGAGTACTCCATAGAAGTTTACTCAAATGGGAAATTCAGATAAACGTATGACACAAAGATATAGCTTGAAGTGGAATTATAATAATGACAATGGAACTATCATCTTTAAACTCTATTATACCTTCATTAATAACAAAGCAGTGATAGATCCAAGGTCACGTATTTAATTCTAAATGTCATTTTTTTTAAACAGCGTACCTCTATCTTCTTTATTTGAACATATCTTCTTTATTTGAACAAAATCAAACTGTCTAAGGAGACAGAGAAAGCATCTAGTCCAACCCATAATTATTATAGATAAAGAGTTGGGGTAGAAAGGCCAAGAACCTTGTTCATTATGACATAATATGTCATATTCAGGACTAAATTTAGAATCCACATCCAAGATTGCATATACTGGCCTCATTTTATTATAACAGAAATAGGTTGATTTGGAGGCCTTGCTATATTTCTGTTTTAGTCAGAGTCTGAAGAGACTGTGGCATTGATTTTTTTAATGAAAATATATGTAGTATATTGATATAATAAATACAGGTTCTGAACATTTTATACATGTGGGACAGATTTCCAGACCTACTTTCAAATCAGTGTTAAATACTTATAGAACTATGATAATTTGTTTTGGGGGAAAAAACTGCTCATAAATTTAAATCCATTATCTCTGTGGAATACTTTCATGACTTACACCTGAAAATCTTGACAAGAGGACATAATAAATAAGGCACCTTAGCTGCAGCTTGTAATTTATCAGATTTCAATCATCCTCTTCTCATTAGGTTAACAGTAGAAGTGTAATCATATTAAGAAAAAAAGTCTGTGGACTCAAGAATCATGTTAAACATCCAATTCTGGATTATGTGTTCAGATATGATATTAAGGGAGGTAAATTAGATGCATCTGTCCTAACATCTGTTGTAAACATATTTGCCAAAATCCAAATTCTTTGCAAATAGACAATAAGGAAATCCCAAATTATGTAAATAATTATGTATATATGATCCTGAAGTTATGAAAGCAAAAAAAAATTTTTTAATGTTCAAGTAATGAAGTACTTGAAAGCAAGTCTAATATATGAGGTCCTTTAGAATGGTATTTTTTTCTTGAAAGATTTCAGCCATGTGATACAGACATGCTCATGGCCTATCACAAAAAAACAATAATCTGGTACTTTTTCTAAGAAACAAGTTGCTTTAAACACTAACAATAACACTCATATTGGGAATACTCTTCCAACATTTTAGTCTTTTAAAATAAACTCTTAAGGGAGGAGTTAAGATGGCAGAGAAGTAGGGGGACCCTAGGCATTCTTCCTCTCTCAACCACAGCTGTAGTGAGGTCAGATCATTTGGAACACCCAGGAAATCTATCTGTGGAGTGGCATGAGGATCTCCAAAGTTGGAGGGAGATAGCATGGGAAGTGAAAGGTGCATAGAAGTTAATTGGATGAGAGAAAAAATGGTGAAGCTGCAGAGGGGAGGGAATTCTGTAGAGGGACAAAAAGAAGAGAAAGACAGAGGAGCTGTGAAATTGCAGCATCGAGTTAGCACAAGGGGAAAAACTCTCTGGACCACAGTCTGGGAATGAGAAATCCAGAGAGTGCCAGTTTTGGCTATCTTAGGAGGCCATGGCAGCCTCCTTTTATTCCAGGCTATTCTAACAAACAAAGCAAAGCACATCTAGTTAAAGGGCTAAACACTCCCTACTGTAAGCAAGGAGGAGCTCTGCACAGGACTGACCAGTGGGAAAGAGCAGCAAAAAAGCAACAGCAGAGTGCACACAGCATACAGCAGAAATACTTCCTGAAGTGCCAGAACCTGGACAGTGTATGATCCTCTTTTTAATAAAGCAGTACTCTCAGTGAAGGAAACATAGCAAGCTTTTAAAACATGGAAAAGACCAAACTTAACCAAAATGACAAGACAGAGGAATTCTCCCCAAAAGAAAGGTCAAGAAGATATCACAGCCAGCAACTTGCTCGAAAAATATATGATATATCTGAACAAGAATTTAGAACGATAGTCATAAGACTAATGGCTGTGCTTGAAAAAAAAGCATAGAAGACACCAGAGAAACCCTTCCTGCAGAGATCAAATACTTCACTTACAGCAATGGGCAGATTATCTAAGCAGAAAATCAACAAGCAAACAATGGCTTTGAATGACTGAACCAGATGGACTTAACAGATATATATAGGACTTTTCACTTTAAAACAGTAGAATACACATTCTTCTCAAGTGCACATGAAACACTGTCCACAATAGGTCACATACTTGGTGATAAATCAGCCCTCAATGGGTACAAAAAAGATCAAGATCATACCACGCATATTTTCAGACAACACTGCTGTTAAACCTGAAATAAATCACAAGAAAAAATTTTGAAAACCCTCACATACATGGCGATTAAAGAACATCCTACTAAAGAATGAATGATTTAACCAGGAAATTAAAGAAGACATTGAAAACTACACGGAAGCTAATGAAAATGAAAATACAACAGTCCAAACCCTTTCGGACGCAGCAAAGGCAGTCCTAGGAGGACAGTGCATTGCGATGAGGCCTATCTCAAGAAGCAAGAAATGTCTCAAATACAAAACTTAACTTTACCCCTAAAGGAGCTAGAAAAGGAGCAGCAATTAAAGCTTAAAACCAGCAGAAGGGAAATAATAAAGATTAGAGCAGAAATAAATGGTATAGAAACAAACAAACCAACAGAAAAAGCCCAGTAGAACAGAACAATGAAATTAAGACTGGTCTTTGAAAGAATTAACAAAATTGATGAACCTCTAAACTTACCAAAAAGAAAGGAGAAAGGACCCTGATAGATGAAATCATGAATGCAGGAGGAGAGATCATGACCAATACCACAGAAATGCAAACCATTATAAGAGAATATTATAAAAATTTATATGCCTATGAACTGGGCAATTTGGAAGAAATAGAAAAATTCCTAGAAATGTACAAACTATCAAAACTGAAACAGGAAGAAATAGAAAATTTGAATAGACCCATAACCAGCAAAGAAATCAATAATCAAATATCCCTTAACACACAAGAGTCCTGGGTCAGATGGTTTCCTAGAGAAATTCTGCCAGATTTGAAGAAGAGTTAATACCTATTCTTCTCAAACTATCCCAAACCATAGGAATGGAAGGAAAGCCTCCAAACTCATTCTATAAAGCCACCATTACATTGAGTCCAAAACCAGACATAGACCCCACCAAAAAGGAGAATTATAGGCCATTATCCCTGAGAAAACTGGATGCAAAAATTCTCAACAAGATACTAGCAAATAAAATTCAACTGTACATTAAAAGAATTATTTACCATGACCAAGTGGGATTTATTCCTGGGCTGCAGGGCTATTTCAATATTAACAAATCAACAAACATGATACACCACATTAATAAAAGAAAGAATAAGAACCAGTTGATCCTCTCAGTAGATGCAGAAAAAGTATTTGACAATTTATAGCATATTTTCTTGATAAAAACCCTTAATAAAGGAGGGATAGAAGGAACATGACTCAACATTATAAAGACCATATATAAAAGACCCATTGCTAATATCATCCTCAATGGCGAAAACTGAGGGCTTTCCCCCCTCAGATCAAGAACATGACAGAGATGTCCATTTTCACCACTGCTGCTTGACATAGTACTGGAAGTCCTAGACTTGGCATTCAGACAACAAACAGAAATAAAAGGCATATAAACTGGCAAGGAAGAAGTCAAACTTTCACTCTTCACAGATGGCTTGATATTCTACTTCATAGACTCCACCAAAAAAAAAAAAAAAGAAAAATGCTAGAACTGGTACATGAATTCAGTGCAGATGCAGGATATAAAATCAACATACAGAAATCAGTTGCATTTCTATACACCAATTATGAAGCAGGAGAAAGCAAAATCAAGGAATCTATCTCATTTACAATTGCACCCAAAACAAAAACACACCTAGGAATAAACCTAACCCAAGAGGTAAAATACCTGTACACTAAAATTTGTAGAAAGCTTATTAAAGAAACTGAAGAAGACACAAAGAAATGGAAAAACATTCCATGCTCCTGGATTGGAAGAACAAATATTGTTAAAATGTTGATATTACCCATTCTTTCTTTAGAACAAACAATTCTAAAATTTGTACGGAACCAGAAAAGACCCTGAATAGCAAAAGTAACGTTGAAAAAAGAAAACCAAAGCTGGAGGCATCACAATTCCGGACTTTAAGGTGTATTACAAAACTGTAATCATCAAGACAAAACAGATATGTAAGTCAATGGAACAGTATAGAGAACCCATAAATGGACCCACAAATACATGGACAACTAATCTTTGACAAAGTAGGAAAGAATATCCAAATGAAAAAAGGCAGTCTCTTCAGCAAATGGTGCTGGGAATACTAGGCAGCGGGATGAAGAAGAATGAAACTGGATCACTTTCTACAACATGCACAAAACATAAATTCCAAATAGATAAAAGACCTAAGTGTAAGAAAGGAAACCATCAATACTCTAGAGAACACAGGCAGCAACCTCCTTGACCTCAGCCACATCAACTTCTTACAAGATGTGTCTCTGGAGATGTGGGAATCTAAAGTAAAAATGAACTATTGGGACCTCATCAAGATAAAAATCTGCACAGCAAAGAAAACAATTAACAAAACTAAAGGCAACAGATGAATGTGAGAAGAGATTTGCCAATGACGTATTGTATAAAGGGTCAGCATCCAAAATCTATAAAGAACTTTTCAAACTAAATGCCCAAAACCCAAATAATCTAATGAAGAAATAGGTAAAGGACATGAATAGACACTTTTCCAAAGAAGACATCTAGATGGCTAACAGGCATATGAAAAGATGCCCAACATTATTCATTATTAGGGAAATACAAGTCTAAAGCCCAATGAAATACCACATCACACCTGTGAGAATAGCTAACTTAATAACTCAGGAAACAACTGATATTAGTGAGAATGTGGATAAAGGGAAGCATTTTTGTAGTGTTTGTGGGAATGCAAACTGTGCAGCCACTCAGGAGAACAATATGAATTTCCTCAGAAAATTTAAAATGGAGCTACCTTACAACCCAGCAATTGCACTACTAGGTATTTTTCCAAAGGATACAAAAATGCTGATTCAAAGGAGCACATATAGCCTACTGTTTATAGCAGCACTATCAACAATAGCCAAATTATGGAAACAACCAAAATGTCCACCAACTGATGAATGGATAAAGAAGATATATGTATATGTATATGTATATATATGTATATGTGTACAATGAAATATTACTTGATAATCAGAAGGAATGAAATCTGACTATTTGCAACAATGTGGATGGAACTAGAGTGTATTATGCTAACTAAGTGAAATAAGTCTATCAGAGAAAGACAAATATCATATGATTTCACTCATATGTGGAATTTAATCATCAAAAAAGATGAACATAGGGGAAGGGAAGGAAAAAACAGATAAAAACAAAGAGGGAGGCAAACCATTAGAGACTCTTAAATACAGAGAACAAACTGAGGGTTGCAGGAGGGATGTTTGGTGGGGTAATGGGTTAAATGGGTGAGGGGTATTAAGGAGGGCACTCGTTGGAATGAGCATTGGGTGTTATATGTAAGCGATGAATCACTAAATTCTACTCCTGAAGCCAATACTACATATATATATACATCAAATAGTGTTGGCGTCAGCAATAAGTTAGTATTTGATCCAGTAACCCATGCCAATATTTGGATTCACTGACAGCAGAAAGGTGAGCTGAGCTGAGGAATGAATTCATTCAAAATTTGTCCTCAAAATGAGCCTCAGGAAGTAGTACTTACATGGTATTGGAAAAAAATGAAAGCATTTTAGAATCTTGTATCAGTCATATACTTATAATGGTAAGAATCTGATCATGATCTTGCTATCAAAAAAACTAGAACAAAATATATTATTTGTTTTTTAAGTTTCTTACCTCTACTAGAACCATCTAAGAAAAAAACAGAGGGGCACCTGGATGAGTCTGTCAGTTAAGCGTCCAACTTCGTCTCAGGTCCTGATTTCTCAGTCCATGAGTTCGAGCCCCACGTAGGGCTCTGTGCTGACAGCTCGGGGCCTGGAGCCTGCTTCAGATTCTGTAACTCCCTCTCGCTTTGCCCTCATACTCCTGCTCCTGATCTGTCTCTTTCTCTCTCTGTCAAAACCAATTAACCATTACCAAAACAACAACAACAACAAAAACCAACCAAAAAAGAGAGAACAATGAGATTAATCAAATGGAGGGGAATTGGATGAAGCAAATTGGAAAAATCAAGAGAAAATGAAGGTGCTCTGAATAATAAAGGCTATCAGTGGCCAGAGAGGAAATGATGGAAGTGGGGGACACAGATGATGAGATTTAGATGACCAGTGGCCAGAGAGATGTTGAAAGAGATCATTAGGAAGATTTGTTATGTGATGTGCAAACTAATCCCTAATCCATACCTCCAGGAAAGCTTCAATAAAATCTGTATTGTCTTTCAGATCTTTGAATGCAAAGATACATGAGATTATTTTTTTTTCTTTTTAACGTTTATTTACGTTGAGAAGGAGAGAGGGAGAGACAGGCTTCCGCACACTGGCTATGCGGGGCTCCAATCCATAAACCGCGAGATCATGACCTTAGCCAAAGTCAGAAGTTTAATTGACTGAGCCTCCCAGATGCCCCCAGATTATTCTTAATCTCCTTAAATACTTAAAAGTTTTCTTTCATCACAATACCTAAATTGTTCAACTCATCCAAAAGAAACACTAAAAATCATTTAAGATCATACTTGCCAATTTGGGAAGCTTATATTGTTGCAGCTGTGGCTATTCAGAAGGTTGACAGATGCATGCAAGACTATTTCTGGTGGTAAAAGTCTAGGAAACTTCCTCACAACATTGCAGGCTAGAAATTACACTTAATTCAGCCTTTGTAAACTCACAATTTCTTAGGAAATTTGAGTCTTTTTTTTGGAAAGAGGGAAGAGTTATGTACCATATATGCTTGGAAATAGGATCCACCAAAGACAGGACTGCTGGCAAAGTGCAAGACATACAGCAAGTTTGAAAGTGCTTGCAGAGGCTACATACTACCAGCCACTAAAGCAATGCTCAGGAGGTCCAGGGCCAGAGACGATCATAGAGGATATGGCAAGAAAATGGCACTAAATTGTTGCCGAGTTAGCAAGGGTATGACAGAGATTAAGAGTTCACTGAGTCTATATTCATATTATAAGTGGATCCAAAGCCCCAGATCATTGCTCTGTCTAGAGAACATCATTCCAGTATTTATATATTTGAGTATGTGAGGACGCATAGCAAATGCCAAACACGAGAAACTTTAAGAGAAAGAACTGTCACATCAAGTCAGAGTTAAAACACTTTTGTGAAAAGCTGTATGTCAACCGATGTGAAAATTCTTGTTGTCATTATAAGAAGAAAGCATATTTTAAAGTCTAATTACAAATGCTGTTGGAGAATTTTGGGTGCTACCTGATCCAGAGATTTCTTTCCCCCAAAGAGATGCTAAATCCTACCTACAGATCCAGCTTTGCTTCCTTCTTAAGATGGATTTTAATTTTTGGCAGAGGGATTTTAAAAGCTGCTGCTTAACATACTAACACTCTGAATCACGTTACACTTGACTGCCAGTCATCCTTCATCCTGTGGTCCAATTCTTCAAAAGTGGCTTCTGTCTTTTCCCTTAAATCCCCATCTCTAATTTGTTATGGTAGGGGGCTTTCTAACTGGCTGTTTATGCTCCAGTTCCTGAGTTAGTAACACATCTAAGATCCCATTTCTTTAAAGACCCATTTCCTGTCTTGCCTTGATCTAGTCTTTCAATTCTTTTTTGCCAAAACACACATGTGTGCAGTCCTGCCCCTGACTAGCAAATGCCATGACACTGTTTCCTGTGTAGTAATAAACCCTGCTCCATAATTCACCAAAAATCCATGCTTTTCCTTTCTGCTCAGATCAAGGCATCTCAAATACTCACACTGGGACTTGGTATTAAAGTTGCCTCTTATGCACTGGGCTGTCTCCTATCACCTGTGAGTGTGATAAATCTCCCTAATAAATTAATCCTATAACCTAGCATTTACCAGTGCTGCTACAACGGCTCCTAAGACAAGAGATACAAACTTAAGGAGTATCTGGTGCAAATAATCTAAAAGTATTCCAGGGTACAAGATCTTAACTGGTGCCTTAAGAAAGCCAGGATAAAAAGTATGAGGAAGTCATGCTTCCAAATGCCCAGTTCTCCCTTCATTCAATTAAAAACTTATTTATCGCCTTCTCTAAGGCAGGCACAGTATTAGGAAGTTTATGCAAAAGAGCTGAGCTTTTAAATCTTATGGTTCCACTGTTTAAAAGCATTCTCTAAACAATGATAGTGCAAAATACTAAAGCTTCAAAATAGTAAGAAAAGAAACAGAGGTTTTTGTTTCTTATACAACTGTAAATAACTAATAATGATTTTTTATTGAGTAATTTTCATGTGCCAAATATTATGGTAGGTATTTTAAATGTGATGTTCCTTTTTACATTCTCAACAAACTTGTTGGGTAGATACAATTGTTTTTCTCACTGTAAATATGAGGAAAGGCAACATATCAAGTTATGAAGCCAACTTCTGTACCCAGCCAACTGTGTCTTCAGTACCTTCTGTCCTTACTACTATGGTGAAGTCTGACATCCAATTCAGAGACCTTTGGAATAGAACCATGGTCACAAAGTGTCTCCATCTTCTCTAGTTATTTCTTTGCATAAGCAATATTCCAAGCTTATTTTTCAAAAATTAAAAAAAAAAAGATTTAAATCACTCATCAAATTACTTACAAATTCTGGCCCCAAAGTAAACATATATCTTTAAACGTCACTATCAACAGAGGCTCATTGTTTCTTCTTAAATCATTCTGCAAATGATTGTACCACTCTTCTGCAAGCTAAGAGACTTCAATCTTCGTGTGTAATTTTGTTAGCGATGAACTATAGCTGGATCTAATAAAACATGTTTGACATACCACATTATTAAATCTTACTTGGAAATGACCAAATTGATTTTTACATGAACTCTATTTCATAGACTAGTGGTAGACTAAATGGTATTGGAAATATATGTATATATAGCATTGATTTCTCTTTACTGGATTCCATCATATATTTAACAAGAATTTCTGTAAAGCAAATTCAGTTTCCAAATGAATTCCATCATAAGAATAGAGACATGGTGTTTTAGAATAAAGCTTTTAAAAGGTCAATTTTTAAGTTCTTATTTAAAAATAATTTTTGTTAGAGGTGGTTCATGGCCTAACCACACCCATTGGGATTGTATCAGCATCCTTTTGAGACTTATGGAAGATGAGACCCTGAGTGTCTGGTATATGCCTTTCTTTTCCTCTGGCTGGGCTCTCAATTCAGTAGAGTCTGGTACCAATAGATGTCAGTGAATGTTCCATACAGGATATGCTTTACTGATAATATCACAAGGTTACCTCTGAGATATAGGGTAAATATTAGTAGAGAAATGTAAGTAGAGGAGATAAAAAGATTTAGTGCCTAAGCATGTGTCTCAGTATTGCTGAAAATGATAAAGAAAAACTTTTAGTTTTTATCTTCAAATATGCACACATATTTTAACAGTTCACTTATCTGTGTTAAAGGGAAAGAAGCTATTAACATACGTGCGGATTTTTCAGATATATGAACTACAATTTATAGAACTATGTAATAAATCCAGATAAGAATTAAGTAACAGGATCAAGGGAGTTAATATAGCCCCAGTGTGTTAAACTAAGATTACATCAGTTTTATTTTGTTCATTCATAGGATTACATTTTAATAGGAATATTTAGAGATAGGAGCCCCTTAAAAGGATAATGTTCTGAGTGGGAAAATATCAAAAAATCATTCACATTTTAAGAATAGCTAAAGAAGGAGAGAATACTTATTAGGTATACTAGTATCTGTTCTCGAGTAGCTGAATACCTGTTATGGGAAGCAAACAAAACAGAAGATTAGATATCAAAAGGCTGAAGCACTTGAAAGTATCATAGATTTCTGTTGAATATTAAAAAGTAGTTCTCTAATGATTATAATTGTTTCAAAATGAATCCTGTGTCACAGATCTGTTCAACCAGAGGATAGGAAAATATCTCTTTCTCAGAGAAACTCTTTATTTGGAGAAATTCTATACCGTTTTTAAAAATGTGTTTTGTTTTCAAGGCATAGGTAAATACAGAAGAAAAGTTAGAAAGCACTATATTTGGAAAAATATTTATATTTAACATTAGTTCAAGGATACAAGTAATCACAAGAAATGTTTCATATACACACATGGTCAGGAACCACAATGATTGACCTAGCTCAAAATGCCAGAGAAAATCTAAGTAGTAAGTTGGAAAAGATTTTGGTATCAGGTTGGTGTCTAAACTGATTGGAGTGGTGCCTGGGTGGGTCAGTTGGTTGAGTCTGACTTTGGCTCTGGTCATGATCTCACTATTGGTGAATTCAAGCCCCAAGGTGGGCTCTGTGCTGACAGTGTGGAGAAGTGTAGAGAACTGCAGGTGTCTGTAGACTGAAGACAATGACAGTCAGAGGTGAATCCGGAAAGTGAGGACGCTGGCACCTCGCTAAAATACACAGACCTATGCATGTTTTTCCAGGCCCGGTCATAGGCATTTAAAAAGGATTTATTCATCTGGCAGACCTCACAGGGAAAAGCTACCCTTCCCACACCAGATTCTTCCAGGGGCAAGTTCATGGCAGTCTCTGGAAGGAATTAGGGTCAAGGAGTGGGGGCACCTGGTGTGCCATGCTCTTATACATATCTACTTTCCTAATCCAGGCAGAGGCCTTCCTCAGGGCCTTGTATCAGAGGAGGGGAGAAATCTTGAAGACATCTTTCCTCACTGTCACTCAGGAGTCTATGTTTTTCTACTCCTAGCCCTTCCCCCTGCCCTCTCCCAGTCCACAGATCCTTAAATTGCAGGAGTCTTTTGTTCCAGACTCCCTTAATAGCAAGGCAACTCTCCACAAATGTGCTGATTGACTAGTCCTTCTTCTGCTACAACCCCATGGGGAAAATGGAACTGCAGAAGTCAATACCTTCCCTGCTATAATGTCTTACTTACACTATCACACACAGTAAGTGACTAAATACTTTGTGGTTATTTTTATTTTGGTTGGTTGTTTTAATTGGTTTCTCTGACACCTGGCCTCCCAGCTCTCTCCAGCTCAGCTCAGCCCCTGATGAAAGGAAGGAAGGTATCATTCAGAAATTCTGTAGTTTTAATTTTTCCTGAAAGAAATCCACATGACTAATGATGAGTGTCAAAACTTCAGTCTTTAGCAGCGGCTCTGGGAACGTCAAATGATTTCCGTAGCTGTCTAGGAGGTAGACTGTATAGAATTTGATGATTGATGATACAAGAGCATAGTAAGTCATGAAGATAATCAAGGTTGAGTGTTAGGTGTACAGGTATTTCTTGGGCCTTTTGATAGGCTAAGTTCTTCACTCAAATAATATGTAATACTAGAAGCAGATAGAGTTTGGGTGGGGATAACTTCAGTTTGGGGTATATTGAGGTGTTTGTGGGATATCTTAATGAAACCACCCAGGATGCAATAGGACCAATCATACTTATGTTGAAGGAGTAGGGAGGGGGAAAGAGAGAAGGGAAGAGGAGGGAAGGAGAAGGAGGGAGAGAGAGAAAGAGAGAAACTAGCTCTTTTACTATACTCCCAGAGATTTTTGAAGTAAATTTAATATATATGGTAGTTGCATCATGATAGTGTCGAAAATCCTCAAGAAAAGAAAAATTTACCCCATTAATTTCTTCCTTTTATAGGTTTAAGGCTTACCATGGTGAATCTTTTTTCAAATTTCCTCACACCTAAGTTCTTCCTACTTCAGGGTCTGAAACAGATTATTTTCTCTATCTAGAAAATGCTACTGTCTGCATTCCCCTACATCTGTCCAGTCACCTACAACCTACCTGCTAGCCTCAGTTTAAAAATCCTTTCCTTTTCAAGATGTGTAGAAAAGAATCAGAACAGTAGCAGTAGACAGTCTGTGCTCAAATCCCAGTTCCTCTCACTTAAAAACTCTGTGACTTTGTCAAGTCTCTTCCCCTCTCAGCACTTTAGCCTGCTCCCTTGTAAAATAGTTAATGTGGGTTAAATATCTGAAGCACATAGATCAAGGGCTGGCACAGAGTAAGTGCTCAGTTAACATCAACCATCATTGTGCTGCTCTCTGAGCACCTTGTCCCTTAGCCTGGAACAGCCTACAAGGTTCTCTTACCACTCTCTTCCAGACTGGGGATATACAAGGTGCTGGAATAGGTGACTCTTGAGATTTTTTTTTTTTTTTTTTATCTTAGCTGCATGTGGAAGTTTTCAGTGTTTTTCAATATGGTGAATGCTCAAGGAATGTGGCTATTAGTCAGGTTATATCTGCTTTCATCAGATTAGCTTTGTTTCCAAAAGAATGAGAACCCATGGTTTCCAAGCCTAGTTTCTTTTTCAACCCAGAAAATTTTACTTATGTTTAAACTGTGATTTTTTTTTATTCATTTGCCTCGTTTTCTCCCTTTGGAATAACTATAATTTATAGATGAATCTCCAAGATATGATCTACTGATCTATGTCTCTGGGCCATTTCAGGAAGTCAGTTTTCCTGGGTATCTTGCATATAAATAGGAGTATACATGTTATTAAACAACTTTGTGTTTTTGTTTTATTAACCTATCTTTTATCATAGGGTGGTCTCAGCCAAGAATTTAGAAGGGTGGAGGGAAATTTCTCCCCTATTAAAGGAAGGAAGAAGGAAGGAAGGAAGGAAGGAAGGAAGGAAGAACAAGGAAGGGAGGAAGGAGGGAGGGAGGGAGGGAGGAAGAGCCTCACATTAATGAGGAAGATTTTCCCAGTAGAGCAAAAGAGTAATCCCAGTCTGAGGCCAGGAACATTTTCTATGAAGTCATGACTAAACAAGAATGAAGTTGGGAAGGGGGCAAAGTTGAGTTAGGAACATAATTCCTGCAGTTCCAAACCTTCCTGGACATATGGATACAAACAAAAGCTTTGACCCCAGTAACTTTTTGCCCTCTGCCCAACACTCTAGAGACTTGTAGTTCTCTCACAGGTCATTTATTTCTCAGTAACTATTTCCTCTGTGGTGCTATTTCCCCAGCCATATATCTTGATGGCAGACAGAACCAAGCAAACTGATAAATTACAGGTAGCAGTGTAGTCAATGAATGGCCCAGACCTCCAAATTTATTTTACCATGTCCACCATGAAAAGACTGAAAAATTCAAATACAAAGACCTGAAACTTTCTCATGGCACAGAGGAGAAAGTAATGACTTAGAGACATCATTTGCTTGATTAGAACCAAAATTATATGGTTCACAGAGAAGATGATCATGAACTGGGAAAAAGACAAATCAAATATATATTTCTTTAACAAAATCACCATATTTAAATTTCTTTACATAATATGAGGATATAAATTGATGACAACACACATTGATTAAATGAAAATATAGAGATTCATAACTAATAATGCACTAAAAAGATTAAAGTTAAAAAATAAATCTTTAATTCGATGTATGAATTAATTCCATAAAACAATAAAACAAAAAAGGCGATTTAACAGCTAAAAGACTAGGCAATTCTGAACATTACCAAAATGGTAATGTGGGAAATAAACAAAGGCCACAAAATCAAGAACTTTTGTTTTATTATTTTTACATTTATTTATTTATATTGGTAGAGAGAGAGAGAGTGTGTGTGTGTGTGTGTGTGCACAAGAGAGAGTAGGGGAGATGCAGAGAGAGAGAGAGAGAGAGAGAGAGAGAGAGAGAATTCCAAACAGTCTCTGTGCTATTAGCACAGAGCCCGATGTGGGACTTGAACTCATGAACCATGAGATCAAGACGTGAGCCCAAATCAAAAGCCAGATGCTTAACCAACTGAGCCACCCAGGTGCCTCTATTTTATTTTATTTTTATAACTTCCATAAATCTGTTAATTTTAATTCTTATGATGTTAAAGGCTAGAATTAGTATTGTACTTCACCTGGATAGGCCCAACTTATTATATATTTGGATTCTAGAAAGCAAGAATATTCTCCCTTTTGCAAAAGACTACGTTTTCTAGTTCATCTAATAAACATTATATAGCATCACTGAATGGAATAATTAGTCTTAGACTGAGTTCACTTTTGTTCTCCCAGCTTAGTTTATATTATTAACTGACCTACTTATTAGTGCTAATTCTTTTGGCATTGCCAATCTACAGTGCTAGATTTGATGGCTCAGCTTAGAAGGACTTGAATCCTGTTTAATGTCAGTTCATTAAAAGTTTCTTGCTTTTTCAGGTATTTTCAGGGTATATTGGTCACCATAACACCTCTCTTCTAAAAATGAGACTAATATTTTTGAAACATTATATATAACTCTAATTAATTAATTAATTAATGTTATTTGCAATAATTCTTTTAGAGCCATAGCTCATGTAGTCATAGATACCCTAAATAATAATACTATCTTACTGGCTAGGGGAAAATGGTGACTATCAGAAAGAGTAAGAAAATTTAGATCAAAATCTAAAAATTAAAATGTACCTTAGTAGTAGATCATCTTAATCTAAGTCAAAATATAGTAGAAGCCATTTTATCTGCCACTATTAGGCAGAAAGAGGGTCTATAGAGATAGAAATGAAATAAACCCAACAAGAAAAAAATCATTTATGTCTCTTATTGAAATATTTGAATATTCAAATAAATATTTATTTATCTAATATATGTTATGCTATTTTCTAAGTACTGAATAGTGGTTAAAAAATCCTTGCCCTCATGGAAGCTATAGTTGATATTACATAATTAAGATTTAGACCTTGCAAATACAGCTTTGACCAGTCTCTTTTAACTCCTATCTTTACCAAATCATTTGTCTTTATTGTGTTATGCTCATACTATTGTCAGGCCAGATGGTCTCCTGTCTTACTATTTTACCTTGGGTAAGGGCCTTACAGTAGGGGTTATTAAACTTTTGGAAACCTGGACCTAATGACAGTGGGGACAACAATGGGTACATGTGCTGGTGGATCTGCGGATATCTCACCTATGCAGCAGGGGGTTCTTACCATTTGTCACCTGACAATGACCCTTTATTTGTGGTCACTTGTGTACAATGAACTTTGTTTTTATAACACCCTATGGTTGATATCTGTCTTTTGCCTTTTTAAACTTGTTGCATCTTATCTTCAAAATGGAACACTATAATTAACTTCAGGATGACCAGGAAAAAGGAATCCTTCCCAGTCTTTGCCAGTAATACACTATGATCTCCCCTTATTTTGTAGACGTTCATGGACTATACAAATAAACTGTGAGCCACATCTAAATACCAATATTATAAAATATTAAATTTTCTAGTTAAAAAAAATTCAAAAAGGGGGCACCTTGGTGGCTCAGTCAGTTAAGTGTCTGACTCTTGGTTTTGGCTCAAGTCATTATCTCATGGTTCATGGGATCAAGCCCCACATTGGGCTCTGTGGCTTGACAGTGTGTAGCCTGCTTGGGATTCTCTCCCTCCCTCTCTCTCTGCCCCTTCACCACTCCCACTCAGTTTCTCTTTCTCAAAATAAATAAATATATACTTTTTAAAAATTCAAAAGGAAGTTAAAGTTCATTTTCTTATTTTTTCTCCTATATATTAATAATTAATTTTAATTAATTAATTAAAAATATTAATATATTTTTAAAGTAAAATTATCAATGAGAATTTTACATTCTTTTGTTTTACATAAACTATTCAAATCCTATGTATATTTTGTGCTAAGAGTACATGTCAATATGAACTAGCCAAAAGTCAAGGGCTCAATAGACACAAGTGGGCAGTGGCTACAATATTGGAGTTCTAGAACACTGATGTGGGATTGTCTTCAAAATCAAGATATGGTCCCTATAGACATTTGGACTTCAGGTTTCCAGCCCCACACATAAAGAGCTTGAAAGTCAACATTCCCAACCTCACAATGGAAAAAAAGCTGAACAAACTGAAAGTCAACGACTTTTCTTAATCAGAGAATTGAAGTCATAGGGCAAACCACCACCTTCAAAGTAGAGAGAGATACAGAGGATCACCACTTACTGGGAGCAGACCTGCTGCTAGAGGTGAATGATTCATTGCTCGAGAGTGAGATCAAACTAGCTTGAGAAATATGAACTCTGGAAGGCTCAGCCATTGAGAAGACTTTTGTGAATTTTAACCCTAGAGGCCCAAGCAAGTTCCCAGGACAAACATCAGAGAACATTCCCCTCAGGCTGCCTTAAGGGGAGGGGAAAAGCAACCATTCTCAGAGCACTCTGTTTTCCTTAACAGAGACCTGCTGCCTCTCCAGAGCCTGTGTTAGGGAAGGGAAATAACTAACTCAAACCTCCTCTAGCCTTCAACATGGAGAACTCCAGTCCTCTCTAGGCTAAGGATTGAAAATAAATAAATAAAAGGTTGAGGTAGTGAAGATCATAGCCCAGGGTCACAAACTCATTAAAAGACTAAGACCTAATTACGGGGTTAGAGAATATGGCTCTTTCTCCCACATTTTACCATGACATCAACAGGGCTTTATATAATAAAAGGACTGTCTCTGGAAAGAATTGCAAGGCTCAGATCCTACTTAGGAAACAGTCTCTAGAGAAACCTAGAGGCAACAAGAGAGACAAAACAAGGACCTTACAAAACTGTTGCCTCTGGCACCTACAGCTGCAAGGGCTCTTGATGGACAATTACTGATGCCCCGTCTTATTCCCTCCTTGTAGTTGCCGTGTGGGTCTGTATCATTATAATGATCCTAGGACTCGGTCCTCTTTCCACTCACATTACACTGGTATATTTTTGGATTAGGGATATTCAATGGTTAATACTTTAAAAATATTTCCATCCCAAGAAGAAGCAAGCCTGGAAAGTATTACTGATTTATATCTCTGCATGCGAGCATGTGGGTGGGTGCATGCATTTCTCCACTGTCTGCATTAATGACTCTTCTCATACATTTTAGGGAAAACCTTGGTAGTGATGTTTCAAACACCATTACTGAAGTCTTTAGTTTCGAAAAAGCTTCTTTCCTAAATACATGCCAATATATAAATACAATGCTTACTCAGTCACTTCTCTGGATTTCTAGATTATGAGAAAGGTGTATACGTAAGAAATATGCTATTTATATCTATTTCATATGAATTTAGATATGAGATCCAAAATTTGGTTGCTCCCCAAACCATTTTATTTGTGACAAGGATCTGTACTGTATTGTATATAGCTGGCTTTACTAAATATGTGATGTGTACACAAGTTTCTTTCTTTCTCTCTTTCCATTTTTCTTTAAAATTTATACAGACAGCTAAAGTCAAAAACTCTTAGTGATGTTAATGATGAAAATCAAAGGCATTAATTGTATGTATTTACCCTGCCAGTTATTCAAATAACATTTCTGCCTAATATACATTAATGAAAGTTGTTCATGTTTTTGGATTGATTGTGTGAAATACCTAATCACGTTATATTTTTTTATTTAAAGATATAGAAAAAAAGGAGGAAATCTTGTTGGAAAAATATTGTAATCCAAAGCTAAAAAATTACTAGTTTTGGTAGAAATCTCTTTTAATTATGAAGTCAATGAGGAAAATTAAAAATATCTTTCCTTGATCTACACATATGCAATCACATTGTCAGCTAGCTCCAGATCATTTCTACTACCCCAACTTCCTTTTTTTCTGTTTTAAGTTTATTTTACTTATTTTGAGAGAGAGAGAGAGAGTGAGAGCCCACACGGGGGTGGGCAGAAAGAGAGGGAGAGAGACAGAGAATACCAAGCAGGTTCTGTACCGTCAGCATAGAGATCAAACTCACAAGGGGCTGGAGCTCTCAAAGAGCTCAAGCTCATGAACCATGAGATCATGACCTGAACTGAAATCAAGAACTGGTGACTTAAGTGACTGAGCCACCCAAGCACCTCAGCCATTACCCCAACTTCTGACCAAAGGAGCACAGAGGTCTTTGTTATCTTGTAGAAAAGAATAGATTTCTATTAGCCCTAATGTCTCATCATGATTCTGGAACATAAATTTTCAAATAATAAACACAATTCTTTAGCCTTGAAATTCCAGGGATTGATCTGTTGATTGATTCTTTCTTGTCTGTCATTGACCTCTTCAGTTTGTCTCTACATGAATCCAACAGTTGATTAACAATTAGGACCAAAATCTGTTAGAGATGAGCAGGGATGAAAATTGTCACAAGATACCTTGTTAACTGAGGAAAATAAATGTAAAGAAAAGGCTACATATTAAGGTTACAGAAGTATTTTATATCAGAATGATTAGAAGAGAAATTCAATGATTAGAGTGAATGATTAGAGTGAATGATTAGAGAAATTTCTCTAAGAGAAATCTTAGAGATCCTTAGAACTGGAGCAGTGAAAAAAAAAAAAGCTAAATAAGTCAGTCTAGAAGACCACATATGAATATCTGGTACAAACTGGAATTTGAGTTTAGTTGTGCATAACAATTCCCTGAGTTTCCCAGGGAAATGTAAATACAGAGTACAAGGCCAGAAAAATGGTGAATTGGATCGAAAAGTTAATTGAAACTCTGTTTGTGAAGGTCAGAGCAAAACACTATGCACCAAGGAAAAGTTTCATTTAGGTGTAGGCAACAACAGCATTGGTAAAGCCAGCCCTTCCTGAGCATTTACTGCATGTTTTGCAGAGCCCTTGATGTTTTGTGTTCATTAACTATTTTATCTTTAGAAAAGTTACTGATGCAGGCATTTTTACTTATTCCTTTTTTCAGATAAATCAATTCCATCTGTCAAATAACTCAACTGAAGTTGAAAGTGAGAAGTTCAGAAGTGATAACTTTCTCAATATCACATACGTTGTAAAGGGAGAAAATTAAATTCTTGGACTCTTCCTGAAAGGCACCATATTATATTACTTCTAGCTGGTTTTTGAATCCTTTGTTTTATTTTATAAGATATTCACATTTATAAAAAGACTGTCTCCAAGCAAAGTCTTGAACATTCTCCTGATCTTATTTCAAAAACTTCTCTTCCACTGAAAGTTAGATCTCTTGATTTTCTTTTCTTTTTTAAAGTTTATTTATTTATTTTGAGAGAGAACAAGAGCATGGAAGGGGCAGAGAGAGAGGGAGAGAGAAAATCCCAAGCAGGCTCCACACCATCAGTGTGGAGCCTAATGGGGGATTCAAACTCACAAACTGTGAGACCATGTCCTGAGCTGAAGTCCAATGATTAACCGACTGAGCCACCCAGGGATCCCATATCCCCTGATTTTCAAAGCCATAAACCTACTAATGACACAGTAATTTTTGATGCTGCTTCCTTCTCTGGGACTCTTTGGCCTGAGAAATCTGTCTTCCAGGGTAGTTGCTTACCTCCCACAATTCCTCCCAGACATTTATCCAGCAAGAAAAGTTTTCTCAAAAAAGATTTAAGGTTTGTATTCACAATTAGATCTCTTCTTGTCTCACTTCAGTGGTGGCAAATCTATTACATGGGTGATGTTCATCTTTAGGGTTTTGTTTGTTTGTTTGTTTTACTAAAAACAGAAGCCTGATTCTATTTTATCTTTATTTCTATCTAATATGTTTCATTTTGATGTGCCCTTTCCTCTTTTCCAGCAAGACTTTGAACAGATGAGTTTTCAGAATTGCATATTTATTAAACTGACTTCTTTCACAATATATATGCTTGGAAAAAAAACAGAAGCATATCTATTAGATTGATGATTATTTTTGGAAATGAAAAAATAGCTTGTTTGAGACTAAAATTTCTTCAGATAATAAATATAAGTTTTGGACAGTTTTTTTTAAATTTAACTATTTGAAGACACTGGAGAGTTATTAATAGTAGACAGAAACAAGAGAAGGAGAGTGTCCTTCACTATTAAAATAATAATGCACCAGAAAAGATTTGTGTTAATACGGCTTTTTATGGAAAGGCAACTGAAAATCAGGCAAAAAGATAAGGTTTTGATTGAGAAATCAGTGGTTTGAATATAAGATTGCCAAAGAATCTGAAGAGGCAAGGGGAAATCCTGGAAAGAAAAGAGCATCCAAATCTTCTAGGAAAGAAGGCCAAGGTCTTGGCTGGTCCCAGAGCTATGTCTGTGAAGAGGAGACTCTGAAGATTCTGGTGGAAGGTGCCAGCAGTCCACAGGTGAGGAAATAAGTGGAAAGTTTGATTGTGATCTACCCCAGGGAAGTGTATTAGTTTTCTGTGGCTGTATTACAAATTACCAAAAATGTAGTTGCTTAACATAACACATATTTAGGGGCACCTGGGTGGCTCAGTGGGTTGAATGTCCAAGTTTGGCTCAGGTTATGATCTCACGATCTATGAGTTCAGGCCCCATGTAGGACTATGTACTGACAGCTCAGAGCCTGGAGCCTGTGTCAGATTCTGTGTCTCCTTCTCTCTTTGCTCCTTCCCCACTCATACTCTGTCTCTGTCTTTCTAAAAAATAAATAAATATTAAAATTTTTAAAAAATAACATATATGTATTATCTCACAGTTTTAATAACTCAAGAGTCTGGACATAGCTTAGCTGATCCTTAGGGTCTCAGAAGGCTGCAATCAAGGAGTCATCTGGGCCAGAGTCTTATTTGAAGATCAGAATCATCTTCTAAACTCACTGTCTGTTGCCAGGATTAGTTTCCTTGAGGTTCCTCTTAGATCCTAGAACCCCCTGCAGTTTCCCATCACATGACCTCGCCATAATATGGCAGTTTGCTTTCTCATATAAGGAGAGGGTCTCCCAAGTCTGTAAAGACAGAGTCTTATATAATTTAATATGATAATGGGATGGCACCCTATCAATTTTGTCATATAATATAATGTAATCAGGGGAATGATATCCCATCTCCTTTGCCATGTTCTACTGGTTAGAAGTAAGTCACAGACTCTATTAAAATGGAGGCTTGAACATGGGATCAATGTGCTACAGGAAAACAGGGTTGAATTGAGCTGGGTTAATGCCTACAAGACCAAAAATTAAAATTCCTGTGTGGCTAATAATAGAATACACAGTCTCTGTAGTACACCTTCCAAGATGCCCATTTTACAATAAATATTTCTTTGAGAAGGAAGAAACAAGGGTCATGTTTGAAAGTGGAGCAGCCCACTGAAATAAAACTGAGATGACACTCCAAACTAAGTTGGAATTAACTGACTAAACAGAAATAAAAACCACCTGCAAAGAGTAATCATAATTTGGTTCTGGACGGGAAAATGAAAAAGATACAAAGGACATTAGTGAGACAACTCATAACATGTAAATATATATTTTAGATAATAACATCATATTAATGGTAAATTGTGATTTTAATTATATTACAACTGCCATAGAATGCTGTTGTTCTCAGGAACCAAACACTAAATTATTTAAGGGTATGACAATACAACTTACTCTCAAATGGTTCAGCAAGAAAATTATGTGTTTTTATGTATTATGTCTGTATCTCTATCAATCAATCAATCAAGAAAAAGAATAAGAAAGAAAGAGAGGGATAGAGAATAGGAGAGAGTGCTAAAGGGAATAGGCAAAATTATTACTATTGGTCAGTCTGGATAAGGCTATACAACATTTCTTTTTAGTATTTTTGTCATTCCTCTATACATGTGAGGTTATATCATCATAAAATTTTACAAAAAGTATTAATATTGGTTATACTTAATTAACATTTAATCTATATTTAGTTTTTCTAGAAATATGTATCTGTATATACATTAATTTGAAAATAAAGAAATATACAATCTAAAGTAAAAAAGATTGGAAAGAAATATTCCAAAAGTAAACTCTCGCACTGGGCATTGGGATTGTAATCAATTGTGTATGATTTTTCTTATACTTTTATATATTTTCTAACCTATGCACATATAAACATTATAAATTATAAGTTAAAGGATATTTAATATAGAAAAGCTAATAGAACCAAATTCTTTGTTATTTAATCTTCCAACATCCCATGATACAGTTGAGTTTTATTTAAAACATATCTATATATTAATAATACTACTCCTTAAAAACTGAAAAATAATTTCTTAAAAGTGATTATCATTATTTTATGAGAAATGTAAAATTCCTTTAGGTACCTTGAATAGCTTCAAGAGTTTTATCTAGGGGAAAAAATCTATATTTAATGGCAGATTAAATAAAGAAGAAAATTAATACACTAGAATTTGATAAAATACAAAATACTAATTTAAATTATATTTACATGTTAGCTTTTTTCTGGGTGTTTTCCATTTTAATCAGGAATCAGTAGGGGCACATGGGTGGCTCAGTCAGTTAAGCATCTGACTTCGGCTCAGGTCATGATCTCATGGTTCGTGGCTCTGTGCTGACAGCTACCTCAGAGCCTGGAGCCTGCTTCAGATTCTGTATCTCCCTCTCTCTCTGACCCTTCCCTGCTCATGTTGTCTCTCTCTCTCTCTCAGAAATAATTAAAAAAAAAAAAACATTAAAAAAAGGAATCAGGAATTTCACGAGTGATATAGTAATTAACTAAAATAGTAATGAGCTAAAAATATGACATCATGTAAGAGGAGTACATGTGTAAGACAGACTGAAGGTAGTGTTGGATGAAAATATTTAATTTTCAGGTGAGTGTATGGGAAATTCATAAATATATTTTTAGTATCAAATAAGATTACTTCATGAATATATTTGTTAGTAAAATGTGAAATATGGAAAGTTTGGCATGAGATCATTTTAAGGTATCCTGAAACATGGACTAGAAAAAACAGTATTGACAATCCTATATTAGCTGCTTCAGGCAGGCTGATATTTAATTGGAGGCATCTCAGACTGTATTCAATTAAATTAATTTAATTTTAATGTGCCTATTATTTGGGGTGAAAGGGCACAGAATATATTTGAAATTGCAGGTCTGTCTAAGAGGAGTGGTATTTTCACCCTTAAAAGTTTTTAGTATCATGTTTGAAATAAAAGCAGTGACATTCTGTTGTCTACCACATAAACGTTTACTGACAAGGCCAACCATTACATTAAAATTGCCAGAGGTTAGAAATCTGAATTTCTGGCCTTATATAACAAGTGAGAATCATCCTAAATGATTAATTTAGATGGAATTATTCCCCTAACATTATGTCTATATAACATTATATAATTATGGCTGAATTAATTGGCACTGGAAAAAAATTAGTCATGTTATTCAACTCACAGACATACCTGAAGAGGAAATCAAAGAAAATATTCAAGACCTCAATTTTAACTCATTTATTGATTCATTTGTTATGAAATACTTATTCATATGTACTAGGTGCCAGGCATTATAATAGGGAAATAAAAGTATTTGATGAGTAAATCTTTTGCAATTTTATGTCTAAAATTTACAGACACATGCATGTCTCAATGTGAATGGATAGATATGTCCTAGTATGCTAAAAACATTATAAATGAAAAAGCTAAATTTTTAGCTTAGTTCTATCACATGTAGAGGGCATTTTATTTATTAGTCCTTTCTACCCACTCTGGGTACAATATCAGAAGGAAGATACTCAAATTTTGAGCAGAGTTTTGAACTTAGCAGAAATATGCGAGCTCAGAAATATACATAAATCTTTAATGTTTTAAATAAACATAAACCTTTAATGTTTATTTCAGAAATGAGCCTACTACCTCACACCTTTCAGGTTCACTGGCTGACAAATATGAATAGAATAACACTCTACCTAAAATAATAAAAAATAAAATAATACATTTCATAGGTTAAATGTTCTCATGATTCTTTTGTTTTTATGTGGCTTTTTTCCATTGTTATTTCATAACCTCAATGAATAATTATATTTCAGAGAAATCACATCACTATTGATTTCTAATGACAGAACCTCATCTAAATACATATCACCAAGAAAGCCTTTATACTTACAAGGATTTGTTTATAGATTCAATTATGCATACTTCAATGCTTTCTTTTTGAATCCAAAACCACTGAATATAAAATCTTATCTTGGGCCACTGAAGATATGTATAAGGTGTAGAAATGAAATAATAAATAAAAGAGTAAACTAGTCTGATTAAATTAGTTTAATATTCTTAAGTCTTTAAATGAAATTATGAGTCTTTCCTAAACAGTAACATTCATGTTTTAATTTTAAGCTTCTTAGGAGCATGGAAATATAGTTATCTAGATTGAAACAGAATTATGACAAAGCTTAAAAAATACCTAAACCTAAAATCTGTTATACCACATAAAATCATAAATGTGAGTTTACTGTTCTTTCTTAGTAAGGGAAATGTTGAGTGGCCATAATTACTCTTTCTTTACTTTCTGTACTGTCTCTGCCTCTATCAAAGAAGACATTCTTTTCTCATGTACTCAATCCATGTTTATCATGGATGTTAGCTACATTTCATATCTTTTATTCTGCTGATGGGAGAGGAAGTAAAAGGAAAACCTCTATTTATCTGCAGGCCAACATTACTGATCATACTTCATATGTAGTAATGATCAGTTTACTGCTAACAGTGTGAAAATAATTAACCTCTAAGAGTGTTAGAATGGACAGACGACTCTAGGCCGGTTATTAAAATGATGTGTGTGTTTGGAGTATTAAATTACTTCATAAAATATGTATATCAAAACTTATTTAAAAAAAGAAAGAGAGAAACATCAAGGCCCATGTCTTAGTTTGTTCCTAGCTGGAAAGCAGAGCTTGAGACCAGGCCTCGTAAGCAAAAACAGCGTGTTTGAAGCATGTTGGAATAACTGCAGAAAGGTGTAAGTGAGGTCTGGAAGACCATCAGCGTCCAGGTTATTGTGACTTTTTAAACTCTGGTGTGGCAGCTGGTGTGAATTTTTAAAAAGATAGGAAGCCATTGGTAGAGTGATACAATCAAGCTTACTATTATAAAATATTGCTGTAGCTATTAGTTGGAGAATATGCTGTAGAAGAAGAATCATGGCCAGATCAGTTAAGAAAATTTTGCAGTCATCCAGGTGATAGATGATGACATCTTCAGCAAGTCTTTAAACAAAGTGGACACGTTTAGAATTTGGTGATCATTATTGGTGAAAGAAATGAAAGAATCACGGTTGATGCATAGATCTTTCACCTGAATAAGTCAGTGGCTGATGATACCATATACTAAGATATAGGAAAAGGCTTTTAGAGGAACAACTTCAAGAGAAATCAAAAGTTTTAGCTATGTTAAATTTGAAATGCTGATTAGGGAACATATAATTGGTATTTGTTTGTTTGTTTTCCTGTTTATTTATTAGCATGTGAAAAGCTTTAGACAAATGTCTATGCCATAAACCTATCTATCACCTCCAAAAGTTTCTTCCTGACCTCTTATTGATGATGATAGAGCACTTAGACCTAACCTCTTAGCAAATTTTTAAGTATGCAATACTTAAGTATAGGCACCATGTTCTGTGGTAGATCCCTAGGACTTCTTCATGTTGTATATCAAAAACTTTGTACCCTTTGACAAATACCTCCCCAATTGCCCCTCCCCCCAATTCCCAACACCTACCATTACACTCTGTTTCTATGGGTTTGACTGTTTAGATTCATCATATAAGTGAGAACATGGAGTATTTTTCCTTAAATGTCTGGCATATTTCACTTATCAAAATTCCTCCAGGTTCATACACATTGTTGTAAATGGTAGGATTTCCTTTTTAAAAGCTGAATAGTGTTGTGATGTATGTACATACCGTACTTTCTTTATCCATTCACCCATCAGTAGACATTGATTTTGTTTCAACCTGTGGTATAATAACACAGCAATCTAATAAAATAAAATCAATAAATAAAATAATCTAAATAAAAATTAAATTAAATTATGGGGCACCTGGGTGGCTGAGTCAGTTAAGCGTCTGACTTTGGCTCAGGTCATGATCTCACAGTTCGTGGGTTCCAGTCCCGCGTCGGGCTCTGTGCTAACAGCTAGCTCAGAGCCTGGACCTGTTTCGGATTCTGTGTCTCCCTCTCTCTCTGACCCTCCCCTGTTCACGCTGTCTTTCTCAGAAATAAATAAAACATTAAAAAAAATTTTAATTAAATTAAATGTACAAACTGTTCAATTCCTCAAATATAACATGGAGCGTATCAGGCAAGTTGCAGGAGAATATGTAAGCCTAATAACATTTATGTTTCTTTTTAATATCTAAAATATTCTTATGAAATCATGTATGCAACACACACATACATACACACACACACACACATATCAAAAAGGTGTTGTTAACCTCTAGGTTGGGAGGGAAAGGTACAGGATAGAGAAATGAGGGAGTTTGGTGGTATTTTTTAACGTTTCAGAAAAGTGATCAAATGAATCAAATATGGCCAAATGTTAACATTTTGGAACTAATATCTAAGTCCAGGAGCAGGTACAGATAAAGATTAGGCCAAGACTTTCAGACAGGGCTTAAGTGACCCCACTGTAGAGAAGAGGAATAGTTAAAAGACTGAAGAATTTTGCAGGAAATGATAGACATTAATCATGGGACACCTTTGGCAATTTCCAAGATCCTTGCAATCTCTGGCATGTATAATTATGGTCTTCAATATTTTTTGGAAAATTTACTTCAATTATATGTTCTGACCAACAAAATAGCCTTTACTTTCAACGAGTCCCAAATATAGGATTTAACAATAGCAAATTAGTGTTGTGTTGTGAAGATAGAATTTTAAAGTAAGAATGATTTTTACTTGATTGCTTTAAAAGGATTTTAATTACAAAGAAGTATCATGGTTGTAAAACTAATCATTTTGAATGTTTTTACATTTAAGAAAACATTTTCATGAAGTTCAGGGAGGTATATCTTGGACATTAGGTTTTAAATCTTTCTCACCAGATACTTGTTCTTTAATACCTCAAGGGAAGTTTGTATAGTATCTAAGAGTGGTGTGAAATAGGCTCAGAATTCTAGAGTGGCGTTGGTAGTTTCTAGCTGTGTGACATTGGACAAAAACCTCTCTAAGCTTCTATCTCTCATCTACAGTGACAAAAAGAATAGTAGTTATTTCAAAGAACAATTCCTATATCTTAGTGCACGTATACTACTTTGCAAATTAATAAAGTTAGCTACTCTTACTATTATTTGTATTTCCTTTACTTTTAACAATATTTCATAATTCTGAAACTAGAGTGTTCCATTATGTTGTTAATCGTTATATATTACATGTAAATGTAATTTACATATGAACACAAAATTGGTAAAGAGTTATCCAATTTTTTTTTTCTAACGTTCCTTTCTTGTACAAGTGAGAGAAAACAATAATACAATCATCCTGATGTACATACATTCTTTGGCTTTCTCAACTAACAAGGAGATTTCTATAGATTGGTAGTTACCCATAAAGGGGAGAGAAAAAGAAATGGAGAAAAGGAGTGAAGAGAGGACAAAAGGAGAGAGACTAACTCTAACTTTCTTTTTTTGTGTAAGTTTATTTTATAATAAGAGAGAGAGCAAGCATGCTCAGGGGAGAGGCAGAGGCAAGGAGAGACAGAAACTCAAGAAAGCCCTAAACTATAAGTTCACAGTCCCACTCTAGGCTTGAGCTCGTGATCCATGAGATCATGATCTGAGCCAAGATCAAGAGTCAGACACTTACCTGACTGAGCCAGGTAACCCAGGAACCCTGAGAGAGGCTAACTTTCTAGTAATATGTATCCTGAGTACTCATAACCCCACTTACTCCATCCACTAGGTTAGCATTTCTGGTGAGTGTTAGGAGGAAATGTAGTTCATCATAACTTTGTAATTTGTTCTTCAGAGGTAAACGGTCCAAATGGCTTCACTTGGGTAAAATAATCATGTAAGGTTGTTTTGTTATTGTTGTTGTTGGTTTTTATTTGTTTCTCTTTTTAAGTGATTTTGTTGAATAGCTTTAACAGGGGCAGATTATTGATCACAAAATTGTTTTTTGTGCTCCTGAGCACTCTTGTGCTAATCAGAAAAAAAGAACATAAATGGTACAGAAAAATGCACAGACATGTACATAGCTACTTTTAAAAATATTTAAATATTTGTTCTATTGTGTTGGAAATTCCAGGAATTTCACTGTTGTATAAAAATGAACATGAATTCCTGGTTGTGGACTAGACAATTATGTCTAGTAAAATAAACACTCCAAATTTTGTGAAACAGGGGAAGGATTTAATCTTCATTTTGATATGTGGAATTCCAAAACTGTGCAAATATTCATAATGATCTGAGCATGTGCCTCAACAAAAAGTTATTCAATTTTCCAATTTTCCAAATGTAAATATAGAAAATACTGAGAACAAGCTACTTCAACAGCTTCAGAACAGTTAGCTTCTTATAACCTTCATCATGTCAACATACATACAACTTGAATTTCTTTTTCAGTCAATAACCTCTTTAGGAAAAGTCCCAAATCCCTTTCCATGTCTTGCTTGTGTCAAGTCATATTCATCAAGTGAAGAAACTCCGTGAAAGAAAACATTGTGATGAGTTGGAAGGGCAAAAATATCATCACATTTTGTCTCATGTCCCTGGGGTGACTCTGAAACTACGGAGATCCTAGTTGCTGGGCCACAGGTTGAGGTTGGAGACAGTGAATGTTACTCAGCCTGCTGCATGTTACAGTTTACTGAGCAATGTGGGAAAAGCCAATTATATATGAAGTGTAGTTGGTGTCAGTGGGGATAAAGAGAACAGAAGACATTTGTATATGATCACATAGAAATCAAAGAGAATTCTTTTTGCTAGCCCTGAACTATAAAAATAAAAAAAATACATATTTTCTAATGTTGTTATCTTGAGGCAAATCCCAAATAAAATAATCCCAAGTCATGTGTCAATAAATCCTAGTTAACATTTACCATTTAAAAAGAATTTAAAAATATTTAAAGTAATCTCTACACCCAATGTGGGGCTCTAACTGATAACCCCAGTATCGAGTCATATACTCCACTGACAGAGTCAGCCAGGAGACCCCTACCTAACATTTAACTTCTCCCTAAAAAAATAAAATAAAATAAAATAATAAAAAAATTGTGTAGGATCCTGAAATTTTATTCCAAACTATTGCTAAGTTAGCACCATTAGATTGAAAGATGTTTTAGCTTCAGAATCAAAGCTACAAATGTCTTGTTTTATATAAACATAATTTGGGAAATTTTTCTACCATTTAACTCAAATATATTCTCTTTGCTTTAATCAGCTTTGAAAATATGTCTTCTTGGAATTGTGTTTGTCTGACTTTATACTTTGTTTCATTTATTGTTTATTTATTCTGTTTCAAATAAGAGGCTGGGGAGTTTGAATTTGACTGTGCTCTTTAACAATGAATGGTCCATGTATGCCATCTATAAAATTAAATAAAGGTAATATTTTTTCTAGCACATTGAATGAAGGGAAGAAACTCAGTGGGAAAGATACTCTTTCCCAATAAAAATGGAACTTTTTTTTTTGCAGTGTACAAGTCAAAAGAAGTCTGCCTAAGACATGAGCACATGCTGTAAGTTGTAATGAGGTTCTCTGCTAGCTACTTAGCCCAACCACTTTATTTAAGTCCATAATGCAGTGTTATTTTTCAGTAGTTTACCTAGAAGAGAGATTACTGGAATCACTGGCAGTAACAGTATAATCATAGATCCCACCTTAACCAAGAAGTTTACAAATCAATAGACTTGGGTGAATTGTCATATTTGACACATAGCACTGATATTTTTTAAATAAATGACTAAATAAATGAATGGATAAAACCATAGATGTTACCATAAATTTAATATTCATACCTCTCCATTGGCATTCACATAGATTATTTATATCAATTTTTTATGTAGGGATATCTACCTTATTAGGTTAAAATAATATATTTATATATGTTAACAAAATAAACTCATAGATCTCTGTTGTTGCAAGTATTTTTGAAGTTTCTTTTAAAGGATAAATATAGAATAATACCATGTTTTGTCCTGATGACTAATTTTTTCTAGCCCTTCTTAATATATATTAATATTTTGTAGACTATCTTTTTTGGGTCATTATCTTTATGTTTACATATGTATCACTTAAAACCTATACTTTGTCCTATGGAAATCAGGAAAAGAAGGTGTTTCCCACCACCACCATATCAGTAAATAATAACAGTCTAGATTGTAAACATTTTCATATCTCTTTTTCCTTCTCTGTTTATGATTGTTATATATTTTAAATTTGTTCATGATGAATGTCTATACAACCAAATGTCAAATTCCTAAACTTTAATGTCAAGACCCAACCTCAAATATATTACATAGATTTTAATTTTATTTACTGTGGTTGTCAATATAGTCTTATTACTCTATTTCATTTTTGATCTTTAATGAAGTACCTGTGAGTTATGATGTGGAAAAATGTCAGGATGAGAAAATGATGATCCCCATTTTTTTCCCAGCCATGACATTTCAGTATTATGAGCTATATCTCATAAGGTCAGGACGGTGTGACCTATTTTGCTGTACTCATTATCCACTAATCCCAAAATAGAGGCCAAGAGAAAGGAAGGAGTATATTTTAAAAGGATCTCTGGTCATGGTTTTGTGCTCTGTGTTGCCTAGAAGGAGGGAGAGAATACTACACACTGGCCTTTTTGAGTGAAAAAACTCAAGTTGGGTCATAAAAATTAACTCATGCCCCTTCATAAAGAATTGGTAATCAGATTATCTTCTCACTACCTTATTCCACCTTTGTCTTTGACAGAGAGAAAAAATGAAAACATCTTTTTATTAAGTCACCTTTTGGGCTTCATGAGCAGACATTTGTGAAGATAGGAGTTGAATGAATACAATTCCAAAAGTATCATAAAAGATCTATCACTGTTTTTTTTTTTCTTTTTGCAGCTAGCTTATAGTTTCAATGGGAAACAACAGTAAAGCTGTTTACAAACTCAAAGCTGATAACAAGTTAACTATTTCCACAGAAGACTACTAGGTTTAGAGTCAAAATTTTGATGATTCCAGTCTGGATACATATATTTTTTCCCCTGTAATCTTGGAAAAAATCAAAGATTTTCTTCATTCCTGAGATTTATCATTTAAAATGGGCACTATATCCACTTCTAAAAAACATCCATAATATCTGACTCCACAAAGGAAAAACCAGGCCCTGAAACAAGCACATATAGAATAAAACTGAACCAAACTAAAAGTCCAGACATTAACCATTATGAAGCAGAGTTGCCTAGCCAAGCCCATTCCAAGCTAGCTTAATTGTAGCAAACTTAGATATTCAAAAATATTTAAATAACTACTTTTTAAAAATAAGCCACTGAGTTTTGGGGTGATTTGTTATGCAGCATCATTGTGACTACAGCTGGCTAACACAAATATTAAGGGCACTCTCCTTGAGTTCAATTCTGTGTACCATTAGAAACTTATTTAACCTTTCCATCACTCACTTTTATAATCTTAAAATAAAGATACTTGCTTAGATATTCTTGCTAAAATGAGAAGTAAGGTCATCCACAAAGAATGTGAATGGGGCATTAAAGTGAGGAAAATGGGAATATGAATATAATAAGAAATAAAGAAAAAATTTCTGGGCAGTATTGTTTGTCTTAGTGGTTTCAAAGGAGTATTTAAGTTCAAGCATCAAAAGAAGTGAACTGAAAAGATACAAGATTGTGGTTATAGAGTAGGTGCATGCCTCTGAGATTATGGAGGAGTTAAGTTTATTAGTAATAACAAAGTTTAGAAAATGACCATGCTGGTGAATGTCTAGTGTGAGGGACAAAAGCGTAACAATATTAATGGGTGAGCCGTTTAATTAACTGAGAGATCAGAACACTGCCAAGATCAATAATTTGTGTACTGAAATAATTAAGAATGAAGTGTTAGAGAGAGTGACCATTAACCAGGAGGTAAAAGTCTCTAAGAAATGACAGCATAACCTGAGGTCCTATGGGTAATAGTAAGAAATACTGAGAGTTAATATTTTGATACTGAAGATGTTTGTTTTGGTGGAGGAGGTAATGAAAATGGTCTTGATTTGCAAATAAGGGACACACAGGAATGTATCCTACCTGTAGAGTTGGAGAAAACTGGCAGCACCTGCAATATAATTCTTTTTTTTTTTTAATTTTTAATTTTATTTTTTAGAGAGAGAAAACATGTGTGGGGTAGAGGGACACAGGGAGAGAGAGACAGACAGACACACACACATGCTCAGTGCAGAGCTCAACACTGGGCTCAATGCCATGACCCTGGGATCATGACCTGTGCAGAAATCAAGAGTTGGATGCTCAATTGACTGAGCCACCCAACCTCCCTACAATGCAATTCTAATACTAACTTGTAGCAATGATTTCACAGGTTAAGGACACAAGACCCCTATAAATTTCCCCTTTTTCAGACACCAGCCTTAAGTCTGGGGCTCCCCAGGTTACCAACATTTCTGAAAAATGCTGCAAATACAGGATTTCCTCTTACCCCTCTCAGGTTCAATAACTCCTTAGAGCAACACTCAGAACTCAGGAAAGCACTGGACTTAGACTGCAGTTTTATTATAAAAATACAAATCAGGAAACAGCAAAAAAAAAAAAAAAAAAAAGATACTTAAAAGAAGGCTTGGAGGTCCCAACTGCAGAGCTTTAATGTCTTTTCTTATGGGATCAGGAGGCACATTGATGTATTCACCAACCAAGTTCAATTGAGCTTTGATATCTAATGTCACCAGGATTTTTATTTCATAGACATGATTGATTGAATTATTGGCTATATAATGGAAATCAATCTCCAGTTCCCTCTCCACCTTTATAACTCAGAGTGATATTATCTGGCTCAAAACCTCAACCCTCTAATCACATAGTTGGTCTTTTCTGCATGGTCAAACACTATCCTGAAACAATCTAGGAATCCATCATTCCATCTTTAGAAAAAACTCAGATGTGGTCCCAGGGACCCACCATGAATAAAAAAACCACTATCACTTTGAAAATTTCCAAGGGGTTAGAAGCTTAGTCCCAAGAATGTAGAATAAAGACTAGACAAATTTTGATTATATAACACCACTCCAGAAGCTACAGGATAATCAGTGTCCTGAGGAGAGAGCCTGGTTTCCTTTAGAGCAAGAATGTATAAAGTTGTAGGAAAGACACGAATTTGCTGGTGAATAACCATCAGAAGGTACAGGAGAAAGGATTTCAGGAAGTCAGAAAAAGCAGGAAAGAAAGTAGGCTTTGAAAAGTCTTGTCAGGATTTGCATGCGGGAGCTGAAGAATGAGCTGGAAGAACTGATCTTGTGGTTATAAGTTCAAGTTGCTGTAAAGAGTATAAGTATGTTAATGCTGATAGTATTAAAGTGAAAAGGCATGTCAAGGTAGTAAATACTGGTGAGTACGTGATCATGTCTTTCCAGAAGCATGCAGAATTCTGAGGGTCCTTTTAATCTCATGTCAGAGGAACGATAGACGCTAGGAGGTAGTTGAAGATCAGACAGTGGATGTTGGTAAATCATTCACCTTAAGATATTGAGTGGCCCAGGAAAAACAAAAAGGTGCCCTGATGACTAGTATTCTGATTCTCATACCATCGATTATTGATCAATTATTGAATTTCATATAAAGGAATCCTAAATTATCTGCTCTTTTGTCTCTGCCTTCATTTACACAATAGCAAATTGTTGAAAGTTTTAACCAACTATTAGTTGCTTTATATAGCAGCTTATAGTTTATAAAATATTTTATTATATTTTGTTTCACTGTCTCACATAAAATTAGAATGCTATGCCCACTTATGTTAGACCTCCCTTTTCAAAGGAGGATCTCCGAGAACAAAGCCCACAAAAGGAGTTGGTTTATTCAGGTTTATTTTAGTCTGGCCAGACCACCCCTCCCAAGCACCTGAAAAGTCCTCAGAAGAGAGTTCCCCCCACCCCCCAGCCATAGCTCAGGGTTTATATAGGGAGAGGGGCAAAGCTGGTGCACGGAAGCGAGAATTTTGCAGTTAAGAGGTGGGGGTTGCTTAACAGTTGCTTGAAGAACATGTTTGACGGTTCGGTTCTAATCACAATATTAGTTAAGGATTTACATCTCAGGGTCTTGCTGGAGCCAGAAGGAGCTAGGGTGCTCAACCCCTGACCTTTTACCATGATATAGTTTGAGATCAAACAATGGTTGGTATTTCCTCATTTGCAAGCCCCTCACCTTTTGGCTCAAGGGAGTTTTTACAGTATGGTAAAAGAATAGTAAGTATCTGGTCCCACAAAACATAGCTACTAAGTGACAAAACTGATTGCAATGCATACTTCTAAGTTTGAAGTTCTACCTTCTCCCCATTAGATCTCAGTGTCTCTCAATTTTGGGAAGGAGGGAGAAGTTATTTTATATACGCTTACATTCATAACCCATATATAGTATCCTTAGTATACTAAACCAGCCCAGGTATGCCTGAATGGGAAAGTGAAGTCTTGTTTAGATAATTGTCTCTTCAAGATTTCCTGATTTTCACTTTGCTTTTGATTCACAAATATCCTCCATGGGTTTCTGCATCATTATGCCACAGAACTCTAGAGAGAGCTGAGACATCTCACTGAATGTGTCTATTCTAAAGTTAATAAAACTTGTCAGGACCAATAGTTCTTGTTTTCCATTAAGGATTCAGGTCTTAAAATCTACAGGCTGTTGCCTTTAAAATTCATTTTATGAACACTTATAATGCCCTCTGTGCACTGTGTTAGCTACTAGGGATGAATTGAAATAATTCAGTGAAATATAAGTAAAGTCTTCAGGGTTACAAATTTAGTTGAAAGGTGGATTTTTATTACTTTACCAGCATATTATGAGTAATGGAGGGGTTTTAAACAAATAAAAACAAACTTTGATTTTGGTGCATCTTTTAGTTCAGAGTTCCCTTACTTTGGAGCACCAGATTTACTTGAGATGTATTTATCATGTTTTCTGTGGCCGATATTTATCCACTTATTTATGTGATCAATGTATCTGAATCATTAATGTCATGGTGGATCCATAGAGTACTGTATTTCCAACCTATAATGATCAGTACTGTACTAGCTCTGACAGTTTCCTTTTTCATTATCAGGGAGTAGCTTCTCTGCTTCTTGTTCTAATGTTTACTTCCTTGACTTTGTTTTGCTGGTGCTCCTCATCTCAAAGAGAAAAGAAGAAAGAAACCACAGTAATAATTACCAACTGAGCAAATCATTATAATTATAATAGAAATGAAATTGAAATGGTAAGAGCTGGGCATTATTCAAATTTTTACTCTGCTCTGTTAATGATCATATCATATATGAAATCCTCACAGGCTTCTTTTGAAATGTAGATACGTAATAAAACCTAAAGCATCTTAGGATACAAAATCACACCATAATCCACTGATCAAGTCTTTTAGGCCATGTCTCTAGGTGTATCACAGCTCTGATCCTTATGACCTCTCAAAATGTCTTTCTGAGGAGTTAATAGAGAACAGATGTTACCTAAGGCGGCAGCTGTTACAATTAGACAAATGGGAAAAATTGGCAAATGAAGAGGGCAGAAACTCTTTAAATAAATGATCCAAATCCTTAAAAATCAATGAGAAGGTTTGAAAAGGTCAACAACAACAAATAAAGGTGCACAAGAACGTGTATTTGCACATGTATATTCATTAAAAATACTTTCTGAAAACAACTTTCACTGAAAAAAAATTCTCAAGTGTTCATTGGAAATAATATAGTCATTATAATCTTTCTACACTGCAAAATGTAAAGTTCGGTTTTATTCAGTTTTCAAGTTTATACATCTTCATTTTCATTAGAGTCAACAATATTTTCCTGATAGCTAATGAGTCCCTTACCTAATGAGGAAAAATTCAGTAGAGAAAAAAACCTTCCCTCTCTGTCTCAGTCTAGAACCTCATCTTTTGCTAGTATCAAAAAAAAAATAAACACATGAACATATAATGCAGTGACTGATACTAGAATTGATAGAGAAATCAATCTCTCTGACAGGGAAGGGAAGTCTCATAAAGAAGAGATACTTGACCTGGGTCCTGAAGAATAAAAACAAATACTGTCAAGCAGGGTTTTCTGACAGGGAACTCCAAATAATACACGGAGCCTTGAAAGTACATCCTATGTTGGAACCCAAGCAAAATGTCAGAATTGGACAAAAGAACAGAGGTTCTCAAAAGGTGTGAATCAGAACTATCCAGAATTCTTGTTAAAAATGCAGACTTCTGAGTCTTATCCCAGATATTATGAAGTAGTAAATCTGGCATGAAGCAGTAAATCAGGGAATCTTTCTTTACCTTATCCTTATTACTCTGATGAAGTCAGGGATAGACTGCATCTTGAGACATGTTTCTTTACATGAGCGGGTTTTGACGTGTGGTCTCCATACCAGCATCACTGTCATCATTACCTGAAAACTTGTTAGAAATGTCAATTCTCAGTGCTGCCTTAGACTTCTAGAAACTCTGGGCATTGGGTCTAGCTATCTGTGTTTTAATAAGCTTTTTGGCTGATTCTGATGCATGATGAAGTTGAGAATCATTGCACATTTGCTCTACATTGGCTAGAACATCTCACCTATTGGCCAATATTCAGAATGGGGCCACACTTAACATTCCACACTTAACAGTAACTTTATCTGTGAAAATCTTTAGATTAAAAGCAGAAATAAACCCCACATAGTTCAAATCATTCTCTATTGCTGATCACTCTAGTGATCTAATTACAGATTTGTTCCTGACTTTATGGGATATAAATATGGACCAGGATCCAGTTTGAAGCAATAAGAAAATTGTTCCCAAAATTTGCTAAATTATAATTTTCTGTCTTAGAAGCTTATATATTTTTTCCTCATTTTAGCAAACCAATTAGATTAGAGAATTGTAACATAGCTTGTTGCAATTGAACTTTACATGAAATCATTTGGCACAGGTTAGTTGATGGGTGCTCAGTTGAAGTTGTGTAATCTGGTTTTGAACATAAATAAGAAATCCCTTCAAATCCCTTCACTGTGAATCAGGCAGTTGAGGTGACATTGAGGTTCATGTTTGAGATTATTTGTATATTTCCAATAAGTGTGTAGGCTCATCTATTTGTCAAGAATCATTATATTTGCTGTGGCATGTGTAGGGTAAAATTTGTTCTTTGACCTTCCTTAAGCATGCAGAATAGATGCTAGCCTTGTATGAAATAGCATTTTGGGTAACATTAGAGAGTAGTTCCTTTTCATATTTTTTTTTTGGTCTGCAAATATAACTCTTCATCCTGAACTTCAGATGCCAAAGTCAGTGTGTAAGAATCATTATTTCATCTATCAAAAGTATGTAGAAGAACAAATGTTTCTGATTTTTGTCCTCTGCTACAGTAAATAATTATATATATATTTTTGTTTTTCAATGGAAGGCATGGCTGAAATCCTCAAATATGAATGGAAATAATATTTTTTAAAAAAGAATAGACCTTGGTCTTTGTTTTTCTTCCTTTTTCCCCTATCTCTTCTCTCTAAATTCAACTCTTTATGGTCATGTACTAGTCCTTTGTGAGGAAGGGAAAGGCCATGTTTAGCCTGTACTTCTCAAAGAGTACATCTGAGTTTTTTTTTTAATGTTTTATTTATTTCTAGGAGAGAGAGAGAGAGAGAGAGAGAGAGTGAGCAGGGGAGGGTCAGAGAGAGAGGGAGTCACAGACTCTGAAACAGGCTCCAGGCTCTGAGCTGGCAGTCAGCACAGAGCCTGACGCGGGGCTCGAACCCACGAACCACGAGATCATGACCCAAGCGATAGCCGGACACTTAACCGACTAAGCCACCCAGGCGCCCCCATCTGAGTTGTTTTTTGAAACAACAAGGTCAATGAATTTTAAGGCAGAAATAGAATATGTTACAGAACTATAGAAAACTGAGTTCTTTATTGTTTGTTGATTAGCAGTTCTATCCCAGACATTATATTCAGAAATAGGTGAAGGTAAAATAATTTTTAAAAAGCAAGTTTCGTGAATTCTTCCACTCACAACCTTCTGAAAGACACAGAAATGTGCCCCAGTAGCTAAAACAAACAACTGGGCCAGAGAAGAGTAAAAGTATTTAAATTATTGCTCTGAGATATTAAATTTCAAATTTACTTATTTGACAACCAGTGGTGTCATCATATATATTATCATCCTTTATGTGTTACAATAAAAATGCATGGTATTTATTGACTTTAACCAAAAGGAGTAAGTGATGGGGCACCTAGGTGGCTCAGTCAGTTAAGTGTGTGACTCTTGATTTCAGCTCAGGTTATGAGCTCATGGTCATGAGATAGAGCCTGTGTCAAGCTCTGTGCTGAACGTGGAGCTTGCTTGGGATTCTTTCTCTCTCTCCATCCTTACTCAACCCCTGTTCGCTCTCTTTCCATCTATCAAAATAGATAAACATTTAAAAAATAATTAGTGATTTGCTTTGCATTTGTATAGGATTGATATTACATTATTTCTTCCCCAAATAAAACTAGGATGGTGTTATAACATGACTTAGAAATTATTACTGAAACTGCAGAAATGAACTTTCAGAAGCAGGATAATTCTCTTGAAGACAGAAGAGACTTGGATCCAAGCAGATTTAAGTTAAAATCTGAGTTGTGTGACTTCAGGCAGTTATTTTAACCTTTCTGAAACTGTTGCTTCCTCTGTGCATCTGTGTGAGGTGGTGATAAATACGATAATATATTGCTATGGAATAATTAAGTGAGATGACGTTTGTAAAGAGCCTGGCATTTGGTTGGTGCTCAATAAATTTTAGTTTTATTCGACATAGATTCTTTTTAATGTCTTCCCCTTTCATGTGGAGCCATGTGTCAGCCATTAACTGCTTGCCGCTCCATTTCACACCGTATCTCTTTGAGGTCTAAGGAGTCTACCTTAAAAAACAAATTATTACACCAGATACTGTTTCCTATTAGTCAAACAGTACATGAACATTGGTGTGCATCTCCCAGATACCATGAGTTGTTATTGGTCTCAAGGGACAGTTGGAGCGGGTGGTGAGATGCAGGATTATAGACTGGAGAATTCAAGCGATAGACGGTCTGGATTGACTGACATTTAAGATAAGAATGGTTTAAGGACAGTAAATGGAAGAACAGAAGGAGAGTTAAAAAGGTATAAGTCAAGTACCATTTATCTTTTAGTGTTGACATTAACTAGTTCTCTGAAGGTTTCTCATTATACATAAAATTCCCTGTTTGCTGTTTACATCTTCATCCTGTTTTGACTTTTCCCCTCATTACTAGTAAAAAATAAATTTTGTGTGTTTTTCTTTTCAGACATGGGAGTTGTGCTGAAAGAAATTGAAAATCTGCTTTATATTTCATGGAGAGTTGGGAAAACAACTTACCAGCTATAAGTGCTTGCAGTTAGTGTCTGTTTATCAAAGCTGAGAACCGGAGTGAAAAGGTATTTTGTTACTGGTTTTGATGACATCAGTAGTTCTTAGTATTTATTAAATAAGGAAACAATTCATTGCATTGTGTCAAACACTGCCCCAGCTGCTAGAGATGCAGACATGAATAAGACACAAGGTAATTGTGAGGGGCTCAGGACCTCTTGATGGAAGACCCTCAGTTCCCATTCCCAAAGAGCTGGATCACAGTGGAGCAAAATTGTCACTTCAGTGACAATACCCCATCACTTAATAGAAAGTGAATACAGATGCAGTGGGAGGGTAGGGTTAAGGAGGGATATAGTTTCTTTTTTTCTCTTTGGATCTATTCTGTAACATCGTTAATACAATTTTAGCAAATCATTTAATTTATTGGAAAGTAAGAACAGTAATACAAAAGCAGAATGATGTTTGTCTCTTCTTTCCTTGTATATTGTACAAGTTTATAAAGAAGTGTTAGCAACATCATCTTTGAAAAATTCATATGAAAAACTCGTATGAGTCTGACTCTTGACTTTGGCTCAGGTCATGATCTCACAGTTTGTGAGTCTGAGTCCCACACTTGCAGGGAGCCTCCTTGTGATTCTCTGTCTCTCCCTCTCTCTCTACCCCTCGCCCACTCACACACTCTCTCTCTCTCTCAAAATAAATTAAAAAACATTAAAAAATTTAAAATGTATTGGAGCACCTGGGTGGCTTAGTCAGTTAAGTGTAGAACTTCAGCTCAGGTCATCACCTCACAGTTCGTGGATTTGAGCCCTGTGTTGGGCTCTGCGCTGATAGCTCGGAGCCTGGAACCTGCTTTGGATTCTGTATCTTCTTCTTTGCCCCTCCCCTTGCTCATGCTCTCTCTGTGTCTCTCTCAAAAATAAACATTAAAAAATTCTTAATAAAAAAATTAAAAATACATAAAAAACTCATATGACGATGTTTTGTGCATCACATGACAAAAGGGAAGACATCAGACAAATGCTTCATGAAGTATTATGATTGATGAAACCATTTTAATATTTCTGACAAGAAAACAGTAATCCAACATAGTGTTTTACATGCTTGTTTATGTTTTCTCCAGTTTATTTGTTTTACCTAAAATATGTATCAGGGGAATTTCTGAGAAGAGAACATATCATGCAAAAATGAGTCATTTGTTACAGTTGAACATCTCTTTTTACATTAGTAGTTGGGATTGCCAATTTTGAAAAGAAATAAGTGCTTCTTGTTAACTTAAAATCCAAACCATATTTCAGCGATCGTTCTGGTAAGTAATATGGTCTTTATCCCTCCCTGAGAGATGTCTATATTGAATATCTATGTTTTAAGAGATGAAGCAACCATAAAAATTCACTTTTGGATTCACTCTCACGTTAAAATTATGTCATCTGACAAAACTTGCACACATTTCATAGAATGAAGAAATTCTAAGGCTAAAGAAAGAGGAGAAGGAATCCAATGACACTGTGCTTCAAGCACAGAGCCTTTTAATGGTAATCTTACTACTTGTTGATTTTTTTAATGTTTTATTCATTTTAATGATTTATTTCTGAAAGAAAGAGAGACAGCGTGAGCTGGAGAGGGTGAAACAGAATCTGAAGCAGGCTCCAGGCTCTGAGCTAGCGGTCAGCGCAGGGCTCGAACGCACGGCTCGAACGCACGGCTCGAACGCACAGCTCGAACGCACAGCCTGGGAGATCATGACCTGAGCAGAAGTCAGACGCCTAACCCTCTAAGCCACCCAGGCGCCCCTCTTAGTATTCGTTGAAACAAACCTTTCAGGTAAACTGCTGTTGGTGCTATTATTTTGATTGCCAGATTACAAGGGAAACTGAGTTTCAGAGAGATTATGTAATAATTATTAACACACTGCAAGTAGGTGGTAAAGCCAAAAATGAATTTCTAAATTTAAAGCCTAATTCTGTCCTCCTTCCATTCAGCAAGGGATTGCCTTGTTTTCCAGTCAGAATTCTATGTAGTGTTCCGATATTTCGATTTAAATGAGAACATATTTGTTTTAATAATACCACAATAAACAATGACAATCATAACCACAAAATATGTGGTATTGTTTATTGTTTGTTTTACCTTTAGCCTAGATCCCAGCATGGTATCGAACACTCCCAGGTTCTATACCACCTGCACCTTGATTATCCAGTGAGAGATTGACAGCTGAGAGACTGGGATCTGAGAGCATCCATGGAGAGTGTGCAAAAGATGCGTGTCGGCTAACTCCACCACCATAGTTACTGTCTATTGTCTGCCAGATACTTCTGCAGTTTCACTCTTGATCTGCTTTTGGAGAGTGAAGTGGAAGATGTCTACTAGGGCACATTGGAGATTGAGAGTCCCGTTGCTGCAGCAGCCTTCCAGGGTCCACGAGGCAACAGGTGTTACCAAGAAAAGTAATGCTGTGGCTGGAGTAAAATGCAGGTCAAGGGTCGGCTAGAAGGTAGAAGGTGTCCAGGTTCTTTGGACATCATTAAGTCATTACTCTAATTATGTGAACGAACTAAATGGCTTTTCCACTTGAATCATTTTGACGGGGTATTCTGTTACTGCAGCCAAAAGCATGCTTTAAAATTAATTTCCTACTTTCTTCATTTGTAAGATCCCCAGACTGTGAAGCCACACAATAATTTTCCCTTCATAGGGACCCCTGCTTGTATACTTACTCATCCCTATTCAGCACTGTCTTGCTGCTTTCCTTGAGGGCTTGCCCTTTTTTAAATACATACATATATATTTGTGTGTATGTATGTATTTTTTGAACTTTTTTCATTGCCTTTACTTAAAATACTTATTGTATTTCAAATACATATTCTTAACCTCTTTGCTTTGTAAAAAGAATTTTTATCCTGCTTCTTTGTCTTAGCTGGAAACTACGTTTCCTCAGTTAAGGTAAGTTTATATTCTCCACACCTGCTATGGACTGAATGTTTGTGTTTCCCCTTCTACTAATTCAATATATGTTGAAGTTCTTATTTCCAATGCAATGGTATTTGAAGGTGGGCCTTTGGGGAGGTAATTAGGTTTAGATGAGGTCATGATGGTAGAGCCCCCAATATGAGATTAGCACCTTTATAGAAGGGGAAGAGATCAGAGCCCTCCCTCTCCTGTGAGGATATAGCAAGAAGGCAGTTTGTCTCCAGACACCAAATCTGACTGGCACTTTTATCCTGGACTTGTCAGACTCCAGAACTGTAAGAAATAAATGTCTATTGTTTAAGACACCTCGTCTGTGGTAATTGGTTACAGCAGCTTGCACTGACTATATAGAGGTAGTACTACTATGGTTTTATCATTCTTCCAAATTCCAACAGACTAGGGAGGGAGTCTTTTAGCTCTCCCTAATTTCCTTACATTGCCTGCTAATTCTCTTAAAATTCTGTCTTCTTTTAGGATATCCAGGTAGCCAACAGACACATGAAATGATGCTCAACATCACTCATCATCAGGGAAATACAAATCAAAACCACACTGAGATACCAGCTCATGCAAGTCAGAGTGGCTAAAATGAACAAATCAGGAGTCTCTAGATGCTGGCAAGGATGTGGAGAAATGAACACCCTCTTACACTGTTGGTGATGAATGTAAACTGGTGCAGCCCCTCTGGAAAACAGTGTGGAGGTTCCTCAGGAAGCTAACAATAGAACTCCCCTATGACCCAGCAATAGCACTGCTAGGAATTTACCCAAGGGATACAGGAGTGCTGATGCATAGGGGCACATGTACCCCAATGTTCATAGCAGCACTCTCAACAATAGCCAAATCATGGAAAGAGCCTAACTGTTCATCAACTCACGAATGGATCAAGAAGATGTGGTTTATCTATACAATGGAATACTACATGGCAATGAGAAACAATGAAATCTGGCCACTTGTAGCAATGTGATGGAACTCAAGGGTGTTATGGCTGAGTGAAATAAGTCAGGCAAAGACAGTTACCATATGTTTTCACTTATAAGTGGAACAGGAGAAACTTAACAGAGGACCATAGAAGAGGGAAAGAGGAAAAATAGTTAAGGAGAGGGAGGAGGCAAACCATAAGAGACTCTTAAATACTAAGAACAAATTGAGGGTGGATGGGGGTTGGGAGAGAGGGAACAATGGGTGATAGGCATGGGGGAGAGCAGTTATTGGGATGAGCACTGGGTGTTATATGGAAACCAACTTGACAATAACTATTAAAAAAAGTCTGTTTTCTTGTATTCAAACTGTCTCCCCATACTCATCATTGCCAAGGGAAACTCTCTTGGCTTTTCCCCCACCACACAGGACAATAAGATACATTTAACTCCATCCCATGTAGATGTCCCACAGTCATCTAAAATGTCTGTGTAGAGGCAAGGGTGCTGAGCATTTAATGCTCACATCCATTGGTCATTGATGTAGTTACCCCCAAAAGAGGCCTGGGGGCAGGTCTGTTCCCTTGGGCCCAGGCACTCCTAGAAGAGGCCAGATCCCTGAGAGTGTTTTTTATGAGCAGCACTCCCAGCAGCTAAGGGAACAATCCTTTAATCCTGGAGGGATATTTGGGAAATAAAGGGCAGCATCAATTATATTCTCCCATTACATTATTCATATACTTACATTTCATACAAGTCCTAAGAGTAGCAACTTCCAGGAATAAAGGGATAAATAAATCCTGCACAGGACTAAACATGAAAACCTATTATAATTAGTGTATATGTTGATTTACTGAGAGCATTGCCTCAGTTATAAAAGATTGAATGTGAGTTTTCCAATTCATAGTATCTTAGGATATTATTGATCCTTTTGCCCTAGGTTTCATAATATAAATATTTTTATATCTTTTTTGTTGAAGTTTCTTCTTTAGGGGATGATTTTTTAAAATTTAATGAAGAGAGTCTTTAAAAAATTTTTTTAATGTTTATTTTTGAGAGAGAGCGGGAGCAAGGGAGGGACAGAGAGAGAAAGAGAGATAGGGACACCCAGAATGTGAAACCGGCTCCAGGCTTTGAGCTGTCAGCACAGAGCCCACCACAGGGCTCAAACTCTGAATGGCGAGATCATGACCTGAGCCGAAGTCGGACGCTTAGCCGACTGAGCTACCCAGGCACCCCTAGAGTCCTTTTTAAATGAAAATAAAATGTGAAATAATAACTGCTCACACTTTTAAAGAGCTTGATGATGTGCCAAGAACTATTCTAACTTAATTCTGTTATCATATGCATATTACAAATGAGAAAAATGAGGCTCAGAGAAAGGGTTAAGTTATTTGCCAGAAGCAGTACAATTATGGGTTTGACCTCAGTGCTCTGGCACCACTGGGTACACACTTTTAAACATAAAGTTATGCTGACTTTTTAATTCCTTCCTTGTAACTCCAAGAATGGCAAAACAATTTGTCTCAATGTCCTGGTTGGTTAATGTTTCTAGAAACTGAATGTACAGTTATATAATTCCCCCCTTCAGATTTCTGCCTTATACATAATGTTCCAGGGAAACACTGAAGGGGGTATTGCAAATTTGCTCTCACACTGCTTATTTTATGTTATGTTATTTTATATTTTATTTTGTTTTATTTATTTAATTTAATTTAATTTAATTTTATTTTATTTTATTTTATTTCCTGGCTTTAAAAAAGATAAAGTAATTTCAATTCATATGTAAAAATGAAAATGTGCATATTCACCCTAAAAGACTAAAACAGAGCTACCTGGCTAGCTCAGTTGGAAGAGCATTGGACTCTTAATCACAGGGTCTGAGTTTGAGCCCCAAGTTAAGGGTAGAGTTTTATTTAAAAAAATAAAAAATGAAAACCAACTGCAATAAGAATAGACAAAAGAACAAAATTTTATTTCTCCTTCTTCTCTTCCTCTTCCTCCTTTTTCTTCTTTTTAAATACTTGTTGAATCTCTCCCTCTGGAGGAGAAATGGAGTTACTCTAAAATGGCAATCAAAATGAAATCCATCAGATGTTGTAAACCAATTGTTTCCTACACACTCAAAAATCAGAGCTACACAATTTTGCAGGTAATCACAAATATTTTTCCTTATTAATTTTGCTCTAGTTTAAAAAAAAAGTCATGAAAGGTGAGATGGGGACAAAAACAGAAGGTGTTGAGGGGAAATAGAGTAAAACAAAGTTAAATGTAGTGATCCAAGGCCATCATGGGATATCAAGACTTTCAGGGACTTTTGTAGGGGGACCAATAGCTTATAGATGCTGCTTAGTTAATTACATACTGTATTTCATTTGATGTGAACTACTACTATTAAATGTAAAATTATCTTTACCCTTATAAAGGAAAATATTTTTTCTATGGCAGATTAAAATATTTTAGCCCCAAAGGGCTGTGTCATAACTTCTACTTATTGAATCCCAGGGATTTCTAGGACACTATTATCCTTCTTTATCTCTAAAACTCAGGAAAATTTAAAAATGAATAAATATGAAGAGAAAATTTCAATTATTCTAATACCACCATCTAAGGACAACTACAGTTAACATTTATGTGTATCTTTCCATTATCATCTTTACTTAATTTGTACAATCTACAAATATTAGACAAGCTATGTCGTTTTGAGGGTCCAGTGAAAAATGAAAACCCAGGGCCCCTCCTTAAGAGTTTCAGGATGACAACAGCATTGAACCCAGTGCAAAGCCCTCATAAGCATGGAACCCTGTGTGACTTGCCAAAGTCACACACCCATGAAGCTGGCCTGAGCTTCTTTATTGAATGAGTGAATGCTGAATAAAAGGAGTTATCAGAGAAGCCCAAGATATATTTAAGATATTGAGGAAAGCTCAGTGACATGAGTTTTGACAATATTGTAGGTACTCTCCATTTCCACATATCCAGAGTATGACAGACAGTGAAATAAACACATAAGAAATTAAGAATCCATGCTTACCTATGGGTAAAAGAGAGAAAACAAGGCTGAAACTAATAAGGAATGAATTGCTATCCCAGAAATAGGGAAGAACAGATTGGAGAAATAAAATGTTACTTAAGTGCAAAACCTAAAGAGTAGGTCAGAGGCAATCACTACAAGATATATTAGGAAATGTTTACTTCATTTTACTAAAATAAGTTCTTAAAGAAGACTCGAAGCATAGGAGTATCTAGATAAATTGGTCAGTGAATACTTGCTAACACTTTCCTAAAACATACCTTTACTGCTAATCATTTTCCACTTGCAATTGTCTCATTAATGCAGAAGCATTGATACATTTTGAACTCCTTTTGCAAATTCGAAAAAAATGGGCTGATTGGAGATTACTGCTACTGCAGCTTTGATTCTGCCCTTGAGACACTAGGGATTTATATCTCCCAACATCGCTGTCACCTACCTTGTAAGTAATCAGCAAACCTTGAACCATAAATATAGAAATATATTTGCAAGTCATAGAAACAAAATTGTAGGCATATTTATTCCTTGCATATACTGACAACAGTATAAATCACTACTAAAGATTACCTTATGAATTTTGGGCTAATTGATGAATAGGCAAGCTCTGATTATTTGCAATAATGGAAGGAAGCAATAATGTGAAGATTTCAGAGGAGCAGGTGAAATAAGCAATACTTTTTGCAAGTTTAGCATCAAGATTTGTTTGGTTAAATTTACAAACTAACTGTAATCTAACTTGGTATGATATTATTAATATTGCTCTTAATATTATTGCTATAATATTGATGAATATTAGTATAACTAACATGGTATAATATTATTAATATCAATAGTTAATATTAATCATTACATAGCTTATGTAAAATATTAAGTTATTAGAGAACATAATGCAATATTTACAATATATACTTTAGCATGCACATCACCCTATGATAAATTCAATCTCTATTACATTTTGTCCGAGTTTCTTACTAGACTACGAGCTCATTAAGCCATGAAGATTCTTATTTATCTTTCCCTAAACTTTCTATTGCATCTGAACATAGTTAGGTCTCAATAAGTATCTGTTGAATGAATGGATGGATGGATGGATCGATGGATCGATGGATAGATGGATGTATGAATAAGTAAGTTTTAAGGAGCATATGGCAGCACTGAAAGAATACTTAGGCAAATAAAAACTGGAGAAACATAGGTGATATATAATCAGATGCTATAGCATATTAAGATGGATAATGTTTTATCATGAAAGCAAGTCAGAATTGTCTGGGTATAATTTTTGGAAGAGAAAGGGTATGAATGGAGACTTGGTCTGGGCTGAAACTTAACAGTGTATCCATGGACAAAAGCAAGGATGAAGAAGCATGTTTCAAACATGGGGAGCTGGCTACATCAAGGATAGAGGTAAGAAGGCTGAGGTTTTTGCAAGATATAACAAGTCTGAAACAAAGGGTGCTGGTGTTTTGTTTTTTTTTTTTAATTTATTTCAAAACATTTTCTTTCTCATATTTTATTAACACAAAAGTAAAAAGTTGAGGGGCACCTGGTTGGCTCAGTCAGTTAAGCATCAGACCCTTGATTTTGGCTTAGGTCATGATCTCACAGTGCATAAGATTGAGTCCTGCATTGGGCTGCGTGCTAATAGTGCAGAGCCTGCTTGGGATTCTCTCTTTCCCTCTCTCTCTGTCCTTCCTCCACTTGCTTGCAAGCTTTCTTACAAAAATAAATAAAATGTTTTAAATAAAAATGTTGAATGAAATATGCTCCTCAGGTCAGGATGTATACTATTTATTTGTTCTTTCCTTAATTTCAGTCTGCACCCCTTTCCTCCCCTTCATAGGCATCCACACTAATATATTTGATACATCCTTAGGTATGTATGTTTTTTTAAATGGTGTTTTAATATGTTTCAAGTAATTTTTTTCCTTTCAGTAAATCTCATTATTTTGTGTATTCTTCACATTGAACCCCATTATACAAGATAGATTAATGGGTAGCATAGACTTAGTTCATTGCTGCTAATGGATGGATGACTACTATGTTATTTACATAGTCTTAACTCTAGTCAGACACACCTTGAGACCTAAGCAAAAAACTCCTTGTGTTTTATAGAGCTGTGTTCTTGTCTTAGTCCTGCACTCAGTGCAGCGTTAGGAGTATAGGACCTAAGAAGACTTCCTCATCAAGAGTATTTACAAGTGCCTTCTGCTTACCTTATTTTATCATATTTCTGGTACCTAGGAACCCAGAGTTTTCTGTCCAAATGTCCACAGGCCATTTGTCTTCTGAGGCCACACTGGCTTTGTCCTCCGAAATCAGATTGTGCTTCTGGCGTACATAGCTCTAGACTAGAAAGGTGAGCAATGGGCAGCTGTACTCAGGAATTGTGGATGGAGAGTGTATGCATAAGCTAAAGTGCTCACATATCTATAGGTGAAATCCCTTGCAATGATAGAGAGAGCCAGATGGTAATGCAGGAGGAGAAGCAGGAAGTGGGGGTGACATAGAATGGAGGATGGGTAGTGGGAGCGAGCTGGATAATTATCTCATTGCAGAAAGATTTATATGGAAAAAATACATGAGTTTAATAAGTTTTCATAATTGCCAAGAAATTCATCTTGTGTGTGTGTGTGTTGTTTTTAATTCAGCAAAATTACAAGTTGACATGTATGAAGATATTCATCTTGGTATTATTCATGGCATCACTGAGTTGGAGGTGACCTACTATTACTGGAGTCAAATTAGGCCAGGATTAGAGTATTTACTCTTGTCAACTGATTATCTTTCTATCTATCACAGGTCTATCATGCATTATGTATCTTACTTATAATATACAACTTATATAACTTCTGTTTGCTTTAAAAGCTTTCTCTTCCTTTAATTATTGCCTTTAACATATGTGTTCATAATGTAGTTCTAAATAGTTTGTTATTGTTTTATGTGCTCTTCATTAATCTTGTTTTTTAAAGTATATATTTTATTGTTAGTGCAGTTTTAGGATTACAGAAAAAAATAAGCAGAAGGTACTGAGACTGCCCATATGATTTCTCTCTCTCTGTCTATCAGCCTTCAGTTTCCCCTATTATTAATATTACGCATTGGCATGGTATATTTATTACAATTGATGAGCTAATATTGAGACATTATTATTAACTGAAGTCATAGCTTAGTTACAGTTTATTCTTTGCATTGTGCAGTGATATGGAGTTAGCCAAATGCATAATGTCTTTTATCCACACTTATGGAACCATAGAAAATTGTTTCAATGGCCAAAATTCCTCTCTGCTGCACCTATTCATTCTTACTCTCATTCCTGCCCCCAAAACTTGGTAACAATTGATCTTTTTAGTGTCTTCATTGCTTTCTTTTCCACAATGTCATATAGTTAAAATTATAGTCTGCAATCCTTTCAGAATGGTTTCTTTCACCTAGAAATGATCATTTAAGTTTCCTCCATGTATTTTTATGGCTTGATACTTTATCTCTTTTTATCACTGGAAAATATTCTGTTCTATGGATGCAATGCAATTTTTTATCCATTCATCTATTGAAGGAGAGCTTGGCTGCTTCCAAGTTTTGTAAATTATGAGTAAAACTATTATAAAGATTCATGTGCAGGTTTTTGTGTAGATATAAGTCTTCAACTCATTTGGGTAATTCCAGCCTAGCTCCTGGATTGTATAAGAAGTCTATGCTTAGCCTTATAAGAAGCCACTCACGTGTCTTTCGAAATGGCTCTACCATTCTACAGGAGAATTCCTGTCGCTCCACATCATTGTCAAAATTTGGTGTTGTTGGTGTTTTAGAATTTAGCCATTCTTTTGGCTGTGTAGTGGTAGCTCATTGTTGTTGTTGTTGGTTTTAATTTGCGATTCCCTCATGACATACAATGTTGAGCTTCTTTTCATATGTTTATTTGGCATCTGTATGTCCTCTTTGGTGAGGTGTCCTGATCTTTTGATTTCTTCTTAATTGTGTTTTCTTATTTTTGAACTTTGAATTCAAGTCCTTTTCAGTATCTGTTTTGCACAGATTTTCTTCCCATCTGTGGCTTGTCTTTTCATTCTCTTAAAAATGTCTTTCACATAGCAGTTTTTCATTCTAATGAAGTCCAACTGATCCTTTTTTCTTATATGGATTGTGCTCTTTGTATTGTACCTAAAAAGTCATCACCAGAATCATGGTAACCTAGATTTCCTCCCTGAGTTTCCCCTAAGGTTTAGCTTTGTGTTTTACATTTAAGTATGATTTTAGTTCTATGGGCTTTTGGTTTTAGTTAATATCTAAATATGAGAACATTTTGATCTTTTTTTTAACCATTGATAGCTAATTTCAATGAATTATGGTAAAAGAACATAGTCTGATGCCTCCATATATTCCACATGTTTTTAAAAATTAGTTTTTATTCTGCATTCTTTGGTTTTACAATTTTTTTTCTCTCTCTTCTTCATTCTCTTTCAGTCTCTCTACACATACATATACATATATATGCACACACATCAATACTATAATAGTACATATTTATCCTATTACATGTAATATATATAATAGCATATGTGTATATATGCCTTATACTAAAAGTATTATATCATATTGCTCTGTGCTTATTAAATAAATATAGAAATCTTCTATACATTTGTTCACCTTCTTCTGTTTGAATCTAATAGCATCTGAGAGTGATGTTGTAAATACAAACAAGGGGAAAAAGTCACAAACTTTTTGTGATGGGAGCAGGTGGAGACAAACAAGGGAGGGGAGAAGAAGGAGGGGCATCTGTACACTCAGAGCCAGGCTTTCCTGTGAAACTACAATCTGGCTCAAAACTAAGAGGAGTCAGACAATTCTGAATTGAACGTCAGACCTGCTCCTTGAAATGGGGAAGCTGTATAAATTGAGACCTACTTATACCAGTTCACAATATTGAAAGATTATAAATCGAAATAATAAGCAATTAAATTAATGCATTTCTATGTATTTTCTCTGCAAAACTATTTCATAAAAACCTTGAAGGCGATACTTAATCTCTGATTAAAGACGAATTTGTTAAGTGGTATCCAGAGTATTTTTAATACAATGTTTTCTTCCCTCTAGCTTTGCTTTACATGTTTGTAGATTTATCTGTTCATTAGTGGATATTATGTTATTATAGTCTGCATTATAGTGGTGCTATTGTAACCTTTTCTCGTGAAAAGCTAAAGGTTTCCAAGACTGCTGTTTTAGAATATGAGCCATTGTTGTTTGTACACCCACTGAAAAGCTGAAAAATGCTTTCTTGTATCCTCCTGAGCCTTACACTTCATATGCATTGTTCTTGGAGCTATGCTGAATAGACATTTAATGTTAGTGTAGAATGACAATAATGATTCTGGCTGTGACAGTTTGGCTTCATCAAATATATCAGTCTATGAGACAGCCAGATTATGTGGGGAGGGATTTTATTCAAATATGCAAACTTCTCTTGGCTGTCAACAGTTATATTAACAATGCAAATTCACAGGAATGTCTCCCTTTTGACATTTTTCTTCTGGGTCATAATCACCATAATCAGACCACATAGTAGTAATGACAGTGCTTGGCCTTTGCATTAGCCTTTTAGCTAAAAACCCTTAGGAGATATCGATTAATTAATCCTTTTCCATCTTTCTTGTTTGACAGCATTATCCATACCAAGAAGTAGCTTTGGCAGAAAGCATAGATATAAGGGATTTGAATATAAAACAAATAGGGAAATATTTTCCTCCCTGCTCAGAATTTTCCTCCTGCCTTTATTTCTCACTATTATAGTGCAGAACACTATAGAACTTATGCAAAAAAAGAAGAGAAGCCAATGCTGCCAGAAATCTCTTAGATATATAATATTGAGGAGGAGACTCGGTGCTGGTGGTTGAGGCACTTCAGTCCAGGATAGGTCCTAGAGCATCTTAAATCACGCCCATTGTTTACTACCCTTCTAGTTTCCTGAGAGGTATCACCAACAGAGTCTCCTCCCCACACCTGCATACTGCCCAGGATTCCGACAAGCAAATTCCTATGTCAGTTTCTCATCTGCTGGATTGAGCTGAACTAATCGAGGGCTGTTATGACTTGTTTTGTCCCTCAGAATGATGCTTTTGGCTAGAGTCAAGCAAAACAGCCTCTCTGAATCATGCCTCCATATCCTCTATTTGTTTACTGGTTGTTTGATTGCTTGATTTGTTTTGTTTTGCATGTTTACTCTAAAGGTATCCTGACATGTAGAGGTTGTTCTCTCTCAAGCATAAGAAGTCCTTAGTTCATCCTTTCATAATTGCTTCATAGAATTCTGGTAGGAAAAATACGAATCCAAAGTAAGTGAATTATGGAAAAGGAAAGCAAATGTGGAAAATAATTTTTAATGTATTGGTCTATTTATGGTTCAAAAGTGATCTCTTTAATAAGCCTCAAATATGGATTGTCATAATAAAAAACACAACAGAACTCACAGTAATAACATAATAATAGCAAAAAATCCTAAGATGAAAACAACCTAATGTCAGAAGCTAAGAAGAAATTAGAATTATAAGATAGAATCATTGAATTTAAGAATTTCTTCTATCTAGCACATGGCATAAATTTGTTAACATAGATTATTATAATAAAAATAGCAAAATGATCATGTATATACCACCTACTTCTGGAAATATTAGAATCCATTCCACATAGAAAATTTGAAAAATATATATTGACGTCTATATATTAGATACTGCTAAGTGACACTGTCAGAGTGCAATTCCCAAAGTCCATAGTTACCTCATTTTTGTGCATCTAATCAGAGACTTCATATTAAGAAGACTATTGGAAAGGTATAGAAGGACAAATAACACAGTCACTGTGAATGAAATACTTCTCTAGAAAGCCTTCCAAAAGAAAGAAGAGTGATATAAAAAGACTTAGGAGATGTTTACCTCAAGGTCTCAAGATTTTCATTTTATGTATTACCATAAATTATAAGGTTAATTTACTGAATCATAGGCAGAGCAGATTTTGCCTAATTATAGCATAAGCAAATGTAAACTGCCAACATAGAATCTATGGTTGACACAAGCATGGACATGCACATACAACATTCACACACACACTCACTCACACATACACTCATAATAGACTTGGATATTCTTGCTCTTACTTTTGCTCTAAGTAACTTTAATATTTTGAAATTTTGGGAAAATTTTTATAAACATTATTAAGACATAAAATAGGCTAATACACTTTCTAAAACATCTCAGGAAATAAAAGCTGCAAATATAATCTACACAGCAACAAGGAGGGAAAAAATCAAATAATGTACCAAAAAGAAAGAATAAAGACATTTTGCATGATGTTAACAATATAAATGAGTAAAACCTCCCTATCAAAGGCAAAGATTCATACATTAAAACAAAAACAAGTAATATAAAGAAAAACAAATCTGCAGGTGTCATGGTTCTCAACATCAAGTTATACACAGCTGTCGTCATCAAACCAGTATGGTACGGGCACAAAAATAGACACCTAGATCAATAGATCAGCATAGAAACTCCAGAAACAAATCCACGATTATATGGTCAATTTATCTTCTACACAAGATGCAAGAATACGTAATGAGGAAAAGATAGTCTGTTCAAAAATGGAGTTGGGACAACACGTAAAAGAATGTAGCTGGACCACTTTCTTATATCAAACACAAAAATAAATTCAAAATGGATTAAAGACCTAAGTGTGAGACAGGAAACCATAAAAATCCTAGAAGAGAACACAAGCAGTAATTTCTTTGACAATGGATGTAGCAACACTTTTCTAGATATGTGTCCTGAGGCAAGGGAAATAAAAGCAAAAAGAAACTATTAGTACTATATCAAAATAAAACGCTTCTGCAAAGTGAGGGAAATCAACAAAACTAAAAGACAACCTACCGAATGCCAGAAGATATTTGCAACTGACATATCTGATAAAGGGTTAGAATCCAAAATATATAGAGAACTTATACATCTCAACACAAATCAAATAATCCTTTTAAAAAATGGGTGGAAGACATGAGTAGACGTTTTTCCAAAGAAGACATACAAATGGCCAACAGACACACAAAAATGTGCTTATAACATCACTCACCAGCAGGGAAATGCAAATCAAAACTAAAATGAGATGTCACGTCACAACTGTCAGAGTGGCTAAAATCACACACACACACACACACACACACACCACACACACACACACACACACACATGAAACAACAAGTGTTGGGGAGGATGTGGAGAAAAGGAACCCTCATACACTGTTGATGGGAATGCAAACTGATGCAGCCACTTTAAAAAACAGTATGGAGGTGCCTCAAAAGCTTAAAAATAGAATGACTCTACAATCCAGTTATTGCACTAGCGGGCATGTACTCAAAGAATACAAAAACACTAATTTGAAAGGATATAAACATCCCTATGTTTATAGCACCATTATGTACAGTAGCCAAATTGTAGAAACAGCCCAAGTGTCTATCAATAGATCAGTGGATAAAGAAGTGGTATATATATACCATATATATATAATGGAATGGATAGATAGATAGATAAATAGATAGATGATAGATAGATAGATAATAGATAGATAGATCGATAGATAGATAGATAGATGATAGGTGATAGATGATAGATAGATAGATAGATAGATAGATAGATAGATAGATAGATGATAGATGATAGATAGATAGATGATAGATAGATAGATAGACAGATAGACAGATGATAGATAGATAGATGATAGATAGATAGATAGATGATAGATAGATAGATAGATAGATAGATGATAGATAGATATGTATATATATATATAATGGAATATTATTTGGTCATATAAAAGAATTAATTCTTGTCATTTGCTACGACATGAATAGTTCTAGATTACAATGCTAAGTGAAATAAATCAATCAGAGAAACACATACATGATATTATTTCACTCATACATGGAATTTAAAAACAAAACAAATAAACAAAGTTAAAAGAGAAAGATAAATCAAGAAACATACTCTTAATTATGGAGAACAAACAGGTGGTTACAAGAGGGGAGGGGTGGGGAGATAGATGAAATAGGTGATGGACATTAAAGAATACAGTTACCATGAAATGTAACTAAAAAATGTATTCTACACCTGAAACTAATAAAATACGGTGTGTTAACTATACTGGAATTAAATTAAAACTTTAAAAATTAAAAATTAAACAGAAAAAATGAAAAACTAACATTTTAAATGGATTCATATAATATAAGTTGTTCATATAATTGCTATGGTCAGGACATATTTGGAAGCAATAAATAAATTTGGAAGGTGAAGGGCACCTGGGTGGCTCAGTTGGTTAACCCTCCAACTTTGCTCTGGTCATGATGTCATGGTTTGTGAGTTCAAACTCTGAGTGGGGCTCTGTACAGACAGTTTGGAGCCTGGAGACTGCTTCAGATTCTGTCTCCCTCTCTCACTGCCTCTCCCCCATTCTCTCTCTCTCTCTCTCAAAAATAAATAAACATTAAAACAAAACAAAACAAAACTTTGGGAAGCCTGGGTGGCTCAGTCTGTTAAGTGTCAGACTTCAGCTCAGGTCATGATCTTGTAGTTCGTGGGTTTGAGCCCCGCATTGGGCTCTGTGCTGGCAGCTCAGAGCCTAGAGCCTGCTCATGATTGTCTGTCTCCCTCTCTGTCCAAATAATCAGGTGAAGAAATGGGTAGAAAACATGATAGACACTTTTCCAAAGAAGAAATTCAGATGGCCAACAGACACATGAAACGATGCTCAATGTTACTCATCATCAGGGAAATACAAATCAAACCCACACCGAGATACCACCTCATGCTGGTCAGAGTGGCTAAAATGAACAAATCGGGAGACTACAATAAATGTTGGTGAGGACTTGAAGAAACAAGAACCCTCTTGCATTGTTGGTAGAAATGCAAACTAGTGCACCCACTCTGGAAAACAGTGTGGAGGTTCCTAAGAAATTAAAAATAGAACTCCCCGATGACAACAGCAATAGCACTGCTAGAAATCTATTCAAGGGATACAGGAGTGCTAATGCAAAGGGACACATCTACCCCAATGTTCATAGCAGCACTCTCAACAATAGCCAAATTATGGAAAGAGCCTAAATGCCCATCCACTGATAATTGGATCAGGAAGATGTGGTTTATATATACCATGGAATACTACATGGTAATGAGAAAGAATAAAATCTTGCCATTTGCAGCAACATGGATGGAACCAGAGTGTATTACACTAAGTGAAATAAGTCAGTCAGAGAAAGACAGATACCATATGTTTTCACTCATCTGTGGATCTTGAGAAACTTAACAGAAGACCATAAGGAAAGGAAAGGGGGAAAATATTTACAAACAGAGAAGGAGGGAGGCAAATCATAAGAGACTCTTAAATACAGAGAACAAACTGAGGGTTGATGGGAGGTGATGGAGAGGGGATCATGGGTGATGGGCATTGGGGAGGGCATTGGGTGTTGTATGGAAGTCAAATTGATGATAAATCATATTAAATAAATAAATAAATAGAAATGAGCTTTAAAAATGTCACTTTAAAAATAAATAAATAAATAGAGACAAAAAATGGCCATTTTAGGGAGGGTAGGACCTTCTTTGAATGGCAAAAGTAGATGTTTATAAACCTCCACTCAGCCACAATAGAACATTGGCCATGGACCAATGTCCATCTTTTTTGTATCTCAATTCATATTTTCCTGAAAGAGAATCATATATACAGCTCATCCTATGGGATAGCTCTTTTGTGGGTAAATTTTAACCCATGTGTCCAATCAGCTAGGGAATTTGGGAACACGAGGAGATTCTAATAAACTGGAGTGTGGACAATGCAGCTGATATCATCTTTTGTATAGGAGAGTGATATAATAAAACAAAATGACCCCACAGTTGAAAGAAAAAGCAAAGAAGAGTATCCTGAACAAACACATACATGAATGTAGTAGCCAAAGAAGACAAAACAAAACAAAACAACATGGCAAAAAATAATTTAAGACAAAAATATTAGTACTGAATTCATTTTTTGTAAACTTCATTACTAAATTTCTAACAACAATAGCACATGCAGAGGTAACAGCGAGGATCATTCTAAATCCCATTATGCAAAATAACTAGTAATAATACTTGGGAACTATCAGTACAGACATCTATGCCTGCAGTAAATATGCACCTGCATATTTAAAAAGAGAAGGACAAATGGTACAAACAATCTACAGGAATACTTTTATATTAATAATACAACTCCTATATAATATATGGTAACTGTGGCTTGGGTAAAAAAATATAATTTTTTTTCCAGAAAACACACACTACCAGAATGATTTAAATTTTTTTTTAATGTTTTATTTATTTATAGGAGAGAGAGAGACAGCATGAGCAGGGGAGGATCAGAGAGAGAGGGAGTCACAGACTGAAACAGGCTCCAGGCTCTGAACTGGCAGTCAGCACAGAGCCCGACGCGGGGCTCGAACCCACGAACCGCGAGATCATGACCTAAGCGAAAGTCGGACGCTTAACCGACTAAGCCACCCAGGCGCCCCATAGAATGTTTTAAAAGACTGTCAAAGAACTAACTCCCCAAATATACTTTTTCCTCATTTAGCTCATGTAATTGTTGTAGGAACACATTCATATTTTATGTAAAAGAAACTATTCCATTATGGAGAATAAACATTACACTAAAGATTCAAATTAGCTTATCAGAGATCTTTTTTATAACTATTATATTTTAGTAGCATGTATTTGTTTTTTCATAATATTGTGAACAATGACTTACATACATGTGCATTTTAGATGTAGCATAATAAGAAATTTCAAAACCTTATCCTTAGAGATACTGTGCTGAATTGAAATTCTCAAAGAGACACTCTTCCATATGTCTTCTGTCTTCATCTGTGAAAATATGTCATATTGGCATTTTCTTCACTTCAGAATCAAGAATGATATATTTCAATTTGTTAGTTTTAGAAGAAACACATTTAAAATAGTAAAAGGAAACTTTTTTAAACAGATCTCAGGATTCCATGGTGATTAGTCTCTAAGTGAATGTAAAAGATTTTGTACTTACATTTGTATTGTTTAGCTGGAAAAACCATAGCGGCTTGGCAGGTCACAATTGGAAATCAATTCCCCAGATAATTTCTATACCTTTATATGAAAGTCATCTTACATGATTTGAAATATGATACAAGGTTGCAGTTTTAGGAAAGCTACCAGTGAATTATATTGTCCTGATATTACCTGAAAATCTGACATTAGCAATGTTACCTTTGCATTGATGAGGTTAGCTCTGCACCTAATACAGCAGCAAAATTTGTTTCACAATATAAAGCAGATATTGCCAATGGGCAAATATCTTGTCTATTAGAATTTTAATCTAAAAAATGTTTTGGACTAATTCCAAGTTTGAATTATATTTATCAGGGTATATAATAAATATGAAATTGTTAACATTAATACTAATTATTGTATAGTAATTCATATTGAATTTACAACAAGACCTTGAATAACAAATTGAAAAATTTTTTCAATAACTGAGAACTGATGGGTATGGGGGAGAGGGGAAGTGGGGTGATGGGCATGGAGGAGGGCACTTGTGGGGATGAGCACTGGGTGTTATATGGAACCAACTTGACAATAAACTATTTAAAATTTTTCAAACATCTGTGAAATAAAAATATTTTAAATGAAATACATCCCCAGGTTCTTTCTTCCAATGGATTATCTACTGCATTCTGAATATCATAAAGAGAAATGGTTTTTCAATGTTGTTATAATTAATTTACATATCAAATATTAAAGGAAAGGAAAAAATTCACTGTAAGAAAGATATCTTCTATGTGTTTAATAAATATATTATGTGTTTAATCAAACAAAAGCACATATTGATAATTTTATAGTTAGATTAATTTGATCAAAATATAAAATCATTATTTTACATATATATGTCTTATTCACAAAAAGAGATTCCTGGAAAACTAGCTCAGGTTGAAAACAAGTTTGTAGAATGAGATATTTCTAACTCTAATTCAGATTCATGTGTCATATTTTAGACATACAACTTATTATACATTTATGTACACACACACGTACTATAGTTAAATGTTATTATAACCATTACCCTGAATTGGGGCCTGGCGATTGATGCTTGTTGAGGACGTGGCCAGTAGGATATCAAACCCTTCTTCAATTTCAGCTTGGGCAATATTACATTATCAGATATAGTTTCAATAGTGTGTGCTTTCTTTCCACTATGACTTTTAATAGCATTGATTGGTGAGAACCATTTGATTATAAATACATGGCTTAAAAACTCTGCTCATAGAAATTTCATTTTAGGAGCCCAAACCACCAACACCATAATTTCTACTCAGGAAATGGGCACAGAGACATAACAAGAAGCTTATTGTGTTCAAATGGAGCTCAGTGGGAAAAAAGAGATTAAAGAGGACAATGATTTTGAGTAAAATTCGAGAAATGGGAATGCTTTTTATAACTGGGCCCTTAAATCAAGAAGCATCTTTTCAGTCCAAACTTTATCTTTTAAATATGTTTTCCAAAGAAGGAAAGAGCAAAAAGAATTTTTATTTTCTTTTTTAATACTGTGACCAAAACCTAACCGGGGCCTTCAAGCTGTTTGCTTTTCTCCTATGTTATTTATTTAAATCCCTAGGATTTATTTTCTGCATTGCAAGTACATTCGCCTCGACTCCTTGCATTCCATCATTGTCAAGCTGATACATTTTTTCCTTTGTAGTCAAAACAAAAAAAATTCTTATAAATATTTGTCGATTCTAATGACTAATTTTTAACGCAACCAGCTTCAAAAACTACATCGTTTTTTCAGGGATTAGTAGAAATTCTTTGCATTAGTAATATGGAACTTCAAACATAAACAGAATATTTCATTTGGTCTCCCAATTCTCCATTACAGTCATGCTGTGTACAAGGCACTGTATGATACGCAAAGTGGTATTAGTTCTAAAGAGCAGCCTTGAAGTCATATATCCTAGAGGCTACAGATACGTACATTAACATAAAACAAAAACATTTTATGTTGACAGCTATGGATTAACTCTTTACTGTGCTACCTGGACTTTGACTTCTTATCATTGATTGAAATCCTACAAATACAGCTGATAACAATTTTAAAGCTGGATCAGTGAAAGTGTTTGAAATATAGAGAAATGTCTTCAGAGAGACTTGAAAGAATGACATATTTATTCTCCAAACAACTTCAAAATAGAGGAAAAATATTTCCAAATTGAAATATTTAGATAGCTCCCTACCTAAATTTATGGATGGTCAGACGTTTTAAAAGTGAGGCTGATAATCTGCATAGGTCCAGAGGATCAAAATAGCTGGAAGACCATGTTGCTGACTCAGAAATATTAAGGAGTGCAAGAATTTTCCTATGAGCAGGTACTAACTTGTGCAAAAGTCTAGATGTGTGGTTAGTAGTTCAACATTTAAAGACATCAACGTACTTTTTATTCAACCTTTACTCTGGTTGGTGTAAGTTAATACAATGCCCAGATATATAGTCATTACATAAGGTAGTTTGCTTTTTTGGTTGTTAAGTATGGCTTTTAGCATTTATTGTACATTCACTATGCTCAGAGTGCCTTTTAGGGGGGAATGCGATAGAATTGCCTGTGACGATAGTGACAGTGACAGAGTATTCACTTTGAGGAGCTTAATATCTAACGAAGACACATCATGTGAGTACCTGAAATAGCCTCAGGGCATTCACCAAGAAAAAAAGTCTAAAAAAGTGTGTATACTACAAACATACCAGACTTGTTAGGAAAGGAAGAAAAGTGAGGGAGTGACCAAGAAGCTTCATATTGCCTAATTATTGTGACAGATATGTACCTGTGATTGAATAGATATAAAATAAACTGTTACAGTTGATTTTACTATCTAATTAACTGATTAAGCATCAAGTTGCACCGTGTTAAGAGACTCTCATAAAACTACATTGATATGAATAAATTAATGTAGATCCTCATACAGCATAATGCTTGTGAGGTGAAGTTCTAGAATGTGATTTCATCTGAAATAAAACCTTGAAACAAAAAAGTCATTTGATTATGCAAGTATGAGGGATGATACCTTAATATTGAAAAATTATTTAAGAAACACAGAGAAGACCCTTGAAGTTACTTTCTCTTTTTCCCTAGTGAGTAACCAACCACTGTTTTAGTTAGGCCAATTTCCCCAGTGGACCCTGAATGCAGAACTTTCAACTGTGCCAGGGCCAATTCTTCATATACATTATACATTACATACTTCATTAATGTATAAAAACCAGTTAGCATATGATAGAATTGGAATTAGGTTTAGAGTCAGTTACCTTGCCTCAGTAATCTGTCACCTTCTTCCCCCTTTGTCTCTGTAAATCATTTTTCTCCACTAAGTGCTCAACTGCTGGAGGACTTTCATGATTAGTCCAGCCTTCATTGAACCCTAACTATAAACTATAGGGTATACTATTTAGCTTTGAATCATATTATGTATCATTATTCACTATTGTTTCATGATGTATCTAACTCAACAGTGAATTTTTGTGTGTCTTATAGATACAAAATGGTATTCTTTGTATTAGATATATTAGACCTTTTTCTAAATAGATTATTGGGGCTCATGTGGGGCTCAGTCAGTTAAGTGTCTTGGTTTCAACTCAGGTCATGATTTCATGGTTCCTGGGATTGAGGCCCTAATCCGGCTCTGTGTTGACAGTGCATCACCTGCTTGGGATTCTTTCTCCCTCTCTTTGCCCCTCCCCCACTCACACACTTGTGCTCTTTCTCTCGAAATAATAAGTAAACACTTAAGAAAACTAGATTAATCTTTTCCTCACTTCTTTGAAGAATCATGTCTTTCTAATCTTCTGCTATTCTTAAAATGGATTAAGCATATATATACTAAATGAATGTTTTTTGATTAGTGCCTCTTGCAATTGACCCTCAATTGCATTAGCTGTGCTAAGTAGGAGAAATCATAATCTGGGGAAGCAAGTCACTGTCTTTTTTATGATTATTATTTTTTGCTAGCAGATGCATTGGTTGTTTATGAATTTCAGAGCAAACAAATAATACATCCTGTTCGGTCTGCCTCACAAAGGAATGGAGAGCTTCCTGAAATCCCTACTGAGTCCCTGGTGTCACCCAACAGAAATCACCTCTTTCACTCTTGCTGCCTGAACTTCCTATATCTATGCTTCTGCTCTGTCTCATACGACCTCTTGAAATAGGAAAGATAATTATGGGCTTAGGTGACAATATCTTTCAGAAAAGTGGAAACTAAAAAATGAATCTCTGAATTACTTTTCTTTTCCAGATCGCATGACTATCTACAATCCGCAGAAAAATATCGTTTTTGCTCGCGAGATAAAGCATCATTTTCCAGGCACTATCTAAAAAAGAATGAAGATGAGAAGCCAGAGCAATCTTGTGTTCATGGGAAATGTTAATTAGAGTGCAGACTAAAATATTCATAGCAACACTATCCGTATTATCCTCAACCAGGAACTACTCAAATGTCCACCAACAAGAAATTGGATACTTTGCAGACATTCACCCAGTGCAATATACTAAGGCACAACACACACAATGTGCATGGATTGGACAACGTTCCAGCAGAAGAAGCCAGCCACAAAGCATTATATATTGTATGCTGCACTTACATAAAAGCAATACTGGTTTCTCCTCAGATTGTACCCATTGGAAGGCAGCATGGAGGATGTCTGGAGTACTTGTTATCTTGTTTCTTGATCTGGGTTTCAATTACATGGACATGTAAAATCTCAGCTTGTGAAAATCTATTGAGTCTATTAGGATGTGTATATTTTTCTGTATGCATATTGTTATTCAAAAAAAGTTAAAAATTAAAGAGACGCACTAATATATCAACATACAAGATGAAAGTTCAACCAGATGCCCTTTCTCTCATTTTAAGTGGATGATTTTCTCAGAAAAAAAAAGTAAGTGAAATTTACTGTATGTTTCCTTGTACAGATTGAATTTACTGATCAAGTGATATCAGTTTATCAATTGCTTACTCCACATCAAAGAAAAGAATAGCCTACAGTTCCTGCCTTGATGAGGACAGCATTAGCACACAGATTTAATGTTATGTTCTATTCTTAACCTTGGTAATTATCCAGAGATGATGTTGAGTAATGAACAAAATGTATGCAGATGTCCAGTATTCAGCTGGACCTTGAAGGATGGGTAGGAGTTTAATTAAAAATTTTAGTGTAGCCCAGAGCCTGATGCAGGACTTGAACTCATGAACCATGAGATCATGACCTAAGCCAAAATCAAGAGTCAGATGTTTAACTGATTGAGCCACTCTGGTCCCCTAAAATTTTTAATTTAATTGAAAATTTTTAATTCCTATTTTTAAATTGGAATTTAAAATTTATCTCAATTTTATTGACACTTTGCCCAATTTTCATAATGGTAACATTTTATAAAATCACAGAATAATATTATAGGATATTGACATTGATACAGTCCACTAATTTTATCACATTTTTCAGTTTAACTTGGTTGTGAGGGTGTGTACGTATGTGTGTAAAGTTCCATGCAATTTTATCACCTATATAGATTCATATATTCACCACTACAGTCAAGATACTGAACAGCTCAAATGTCATGAGACTTCTATTTTACTTTCTTATAACCACACCCAACTCCTCTCCTTCCCTCCTTCCTCCACCCTCATCTTGTCACTAATCCCTGGTAACCACTAATCTGTCTTTCATTTCTAAAATTTTATCACATCAAAAATGTTATATGAATGGAATTGTATACTGTGTTGCCAGAGGCCGGCTCCGGCCAGGTCCAGAGGTCCCTGAAGGATGGATGATATCGGCGAGAGAGAAAGTGAGAGAGCCTTGAGATTCTTTCTGATCACCAGGCAGGCATCTCTGTCCTGTCGGTTTTGGTGTCTTTATTTAAAGGTCCAATGACAACATGAGATCAGAAAAAGGAATTTTCACAGTGGAAAACTCTGTGATAAGATGCTTTGAAAAGTGTACAAAAACAGGTTTTTTGGAAGTATTCTTGCAGAATTAACCCAATCACAGTGAGATTGAATAAATCTTACTACTAAGGAACTAACAGGATGTTCTTAGTGAAAAACAGGATGACACACATATTTGTTCTAAATTAATAATGCTAGGATTAAGACATATGTTAAAACGTATATAGATAGGCTAGGGGTCATTTTGTCTGGCTCACAAAAGGACGAATGTTTCTGAGCTGGTTAAGAAGTTGTGGAAACCGTTTTGGCTTGATGCTGAATGTGTAAACACCACGGAGGCCCTAAATGTGTTGGTCTTTGTTTTGGGTTATGTTTTAGCTACTCTTATCTATCCTCATCCCAGCTGCCAGTGTAAGGGAGGGTGTTTGTGGAAAGTTGATCTTAAGTTCTGCCCTTATCTGTTCCTTAACTCTAAATTAGGCTCTTTGTCTCGGGGCCAGGCTCAATTGTAATTTCTGTGTTCTTAGCCCCCTTTATTATCTAAGTCTTGGATCTGCAAGGCCCATAGGAAGAGCCTTTTGACAATCATCCATAGTGCTTTCACCTAAAATCTCTTTTGAAAAGGCAGGAATATGCTTTGGTTTAACCAGTTGGTTTAACCAGTCATCTGTTGGATATCTGGGCAGATTGCAGTTTTAGGCTCCTAAAGGTCAAGCTGCTATAAACCTTTGTGTGCAAAGATCTGGCTCAAGGAGAGCAAATGTGGTAGGTATAGACAGAAATAATATTAGGTGGTTAACGATGTTGTTAAAAAAGAAAAAAAAAAGACAGACTTAGGTGTGCCTGGGTGGTTCAGACAGTTAAGTGTCTGACTTTTGGTTTTGGCTCAGAGCATGATCTCACGGTTCGTGAGTTTGAGCCCTATGTCAGGCTCTGCACTGACAGTGAGGAGACTGCTGGGGATACTATTTCTCCCACTCTCTGCCCCCCAGTACCTCCTCAAAATAAATAAATAAATAAATAAATAAATAAATAAATAAATAAATAAAAACATTTAAAAAAGAGAGACAGATTTAGGGGCTCCCGGCTAGCGGAGTCAGTAGAGCACGTGACTCTTGATCTCAGGGTTGTGAGTTCAAGCCCCACATTGAGTATAGAGTTTACTTACAAAAAATAGATTAAAACACAGGTAGAAGCATTTAAACCTTGTATTTACCATAGCAAATAAAGAACCACTGTTAGTTCCCTCACAAGTTAGAATCCTGCTGTGGTAACTCTGTTTGCGACACCCCCGTGACTAGATGCAGTAGTTCTCAGCCATGGCTGAACATTAGACTCACGTGGGGAGTTTCAAGACTCCAGGGCCTAGGTGGCACCACAGACCAGTTACATCAGAATCTCAGTGGATCTCAAGTATCCATAGTTTTCAAAATCTCCCAGGCTAAGTCAAGGTGTGGCACCACTGGATTTAAGGTAGGTAATCTGATCATGAGGTGGCTCCTGTGGCCTGAGGGTGAAATGAAAAGGAATTTAGGCATGATGAATGGGACAAAACTGTACAGTTTGAAGGGAGATACATCAGTGTTCAATGATAAAGAAGAAATAGGGAAGAAAACAAAGAATGGATAAGAGGTTCCCAAGGTTCTAGACTAAATGGTGGATATGTGGAATATGTATGGGGAAATGTTTGGGAGGTCTTCAGTACTCCTGATTTATTTGATTTGACAGTAATGCACTCAAGTAGAGAGTTTTTTAAAGGCAGCTGGAAATTTTCATACTTAAAATTATCCATTTTTCCCATAGAAATCAAAGTACCATTTTTACATTAAAAACAAACTTTTATTCATCTTACCAGACACCAATGTTTCATTAAATGCTTCTGTTTGCAGTATCCTGAGGTGATAATATTGCTTGTCTTCTGTGATGAACAAGTTTCAAACCTGGATACGCACTGCCATAAACTGAAATGAAAACACATCTTCATAATATATGAAATTAGTTATAGCTGTGCTGTGAGTCTGGCAATCAGGTATTCAAAACTTGGCAGTAGCAAAGAAGAGCCAAGTGGCCTTCATAAAGTATTTTTAAATGAAAGTCGTAAAGAAAACTCCATTTCATTAAGTGCTTGAAGAGAGCTTCTTGAAAATGCATTCAGTTACAGAAGCCCGCTTCCCCAGTGAGTCCTGTCACTCCACAGTAGGTGAGTTTATTTTCCACAGTGGCTGAGCTTGGTGCTATTGAGTTGTTTTCCTTGTCACCTTAGGCAAGCTTAATAGCTAATGGGATCGCTAATAGGATATACAGTCAGTTATGGAGTCCTAAACTAGCTTGGATTAGCTATAACTAAAATCAATTATCACAGTCCACTGGTCCACAGAAATCAGGGGGTTCTCTCATTTCTGTTCCTAGTGAACAGCTGTACTCAATCCCCAAGAGGAGAAAAATATTACCAGAAAAATTGATGCTAATTAGCACCCACGTTGGCAGTCAGAATAGAGACACTGAGAAGAAAATATGCAAAATGAGGCTGGTTAAGGGCACTAAAAATTTGTGTCACTGAAATTAGCCAAGTATAATAAATGACTTTCCAGTGATTTTCTGAAAAACCATATTCTTTTCTTAATCGACACATTAAAGAGATATGTTGAGTGATGTGATATAGGTTGTCCATTCTATTATTTATTTAGTTATTTTTACTTCAGAGTATCCAATATAAGCACATTTTTATGTAATCACCAAATGTTACTGGCTTGCTGTATATGTTTGCTGTGACAATTTCTTTAGTAAAAAAACATTAGCAAGCTTCAGTCTGTCAACAAAAATTGGTCTTTTGCTCAGCAAAGTAGATAATAATTCTGTTGGTTGTCTCTTGAAATTCCACCTTTAGATATTCATTTATTTAGCTTAACACTTTGAGATTAAAATAATTCAGTAGGAACAATATACCTTTTCAATTATTTACAACTCCATGTAAATAAAAGATCATTACCTGAGTGTACATTGATGGGGAAAAGGTTGGAAGAATCATTAAAAAGTCTCAAAAATACAAAATGTTTGCAAAAGGACATTTCCAGGCTTACTGCATAATATAGATATCAGTTGAGTTTAATTAGCACTTTTATGTTATTTCTTATGGCATCATTTTCCAAGATGAAATATTACTTATAGTGAAAATATTGTGTTTTATTCCAACTGAATCAATACTAAGGTGGACAGCTTCACTGAAAACTGATTTTATTTTGGAAAAGCCATACAATTTAGCTTCTGCAATTTATAACTGACATTCTAGGGAGAACTGATGTCTAAATTCAATCAAATATTTGTGTTATCATTTTTCTTTGAAAGCTGGAATTGTCAATGGAGTAATACTGGATTAGGCAGCTGGTGTGACAGCAAGCATTTCATAGGAATCATTGATTGTGGTGATGTCCTTTATTGACATGCCTGTGCTTTCCTATTAAACAGTGGTGTAAAGGGTAAGATGTTGGCAGGGATTAAGAAATAGTTTAAACCAGCTGATTAAACTTTCCTGATAACTCTACCAGCACACATTCAAACACAATTTTTATACACAATATTTTTACTCCGAATCTGGCCAGCAGTCTTTTAAACAATTCTCTTCCTTCTCCATGAATGAGTTCTGTGCCCTTAATAAACATTCTTCATGCCTCTGCAGAGAATAAAACACAAAATAAGAACCAAAAAAATCTGCTTCTGATAATATTATATCCATTATATAAGACTATGGTAATAGTTTTATAATTGTAGAGGACTTCATAGGTTATAAGCTACTTTTTATAAACATCTTGGGAAACAATAAAAACAGGTATCTAGAAACTAAATTTGTATACCTTGCAAAGTATGAGACTGGAATCAGAACACTGGAACACTGGCTTTTCTGACTGACAATAGTGACCAAGGGCTAGTGCCTGTTGTGTATTTGCGTTTCAAAAATGCCTATAGATATACAATTGTGTTTAACATAGGCACATTTATACCAAAATCAGATAAAGATACCACTAAAAAAGAAAACTGCAGGACAATATCCCTCATGAAGATAGATGCAAAAATTGTCAATAAAATACTAGCAAATCGAATTCAACAATACTTTAAAAAATCACTTGGCACAATCAAGTGGGGTTTATTCCTGGGCTACAAGAGTGGTTCAATATTAACAAACCAATGTGATACATCATGTCGATAAGAAAAAAGATAAGAACCATATAATATTTTTCAAAAGATATAGAAAAAGCATTTGACAAAGTACAATGTCCATTTGTGATAGAAAACCTCAACAAAGTAGGTTTAGAGGTAACATACCTCAACATAAAGGCCATCTATGAAAAATCCATAACTAACATCATCCTTAAAGGGAAAAACCTCAGAGCTTTTCCCCTAAGATCAGGAACAACACACGGATGTCCACTCTCACCACTTTATTCAATGGAAGTCCTAGTCATATGAATCTAGCAGCAGAAAGAAATAAAAGGCAGACAAATCATTAAGGAAGAAGTGAAACTTTCACCAGTTGCTGATGACATGATAATATTTAATAAAAAAAAAAAAAAAAAAAAAAAAAGAAGAGAGCCTGAGTGGCTCAGCTGATTAAGCATCTGACTCTTGATTTCAGCTCAGGTCATGATCTCACGGTTTGTGAGTTCAAGCCCCATGTCAGACTCTGAGATGACAGTGTGGAGCCTGGTGGGGATGCTCTCTCTTTCTACCTCTCTCCTGCTCTCTCTCTCTCTCTCTCTAATAAGTAGATAAATAAACTTAGATAAAAAAGAAAACCCAAAAGTCTCCACCAAAAGACTTCTAGATCTAATAAACAAATTGAATAAAGTCACAGGATACAAAATCAATGTACAGAAATCTGTTGCATTTCTATAAACCGATAACGAAGCAGCAGAAAGGGAAGTGAAGGAAACGATCCCATTTGCAACTACACCCAAAATAATAAGATACCTAGGAATAAACTTAACCAAAGAGAAGAATGACCTGTACATACTATAAAAACACTGATAAAAGAAATTAAAGATGACACAAACAAATGGAAAAATATTCCATGCTCATAGATGGACAGAACAAATATTGTTAAAATGTCTATATTGCCCAATCATTCTACACATTTAATGAAATCATTATCAAAATACCACCAGCATTTTTTCACAGAACTAAAACAATCCTACAAGTTGTACAGAATGACAAAAGCCAAAGCAAACTTGAAAAAAAAAAAAAGCAAAGTTGAAGACATCACAATATTGGACTTCAAGTTATATTTAAAGCTGTGGTGATCAAAACAATATGGTACTGGCACAAAAATAAACACATAGATCAACAGAACAAAATAGAAAATCCAGAAATAAAACCACAATTATATGGTCAATTAATCTTTGACAAAAGAGGCAAGATTATGCAATGGGGAAAGACAGTCTCCCTAAAAAATGGTGTTGGGGAAACTGAACAGCAGCATACAAAAGAATAAAACTGGACCACTTTCTTACACCAACACAAACATAAATTCAAAATGTATTAAAGACCTAAATGTGAGACCTGAAACCATAAAAATCATAGAAGAGAACACGGACAGTAACTTTTTTGACATCAACCATAGCAACTTCTTTCTAGATATATCTCCTGAGGCAAGGGAAATAAAGGCAAAAATAAACTATTGGGACTACATCAAAATAAAAAGTTTCTGCACAAAGAAGGAAACAATCAACTAAAATAAAAGGCAACCGATGGAATGGGAGAAGATATTTGCAAATGACGTGTCCAATAAAGTGTTACTATCCAAAATCTATAAAGAAGTTAGAAAACTCAATACCCAAACAAAATATCTTATTAAAAAATGGGCAGAACACATGAACAGACACTGCTCCACAGGAGACATATAGATGACCAACAGACACAAGAAAAAATGCTCATCTTCACTCATCATTGGGGAAATGCAAATCAAAACTACAATGAGATGTCATCTCAAACCTGTCTGAATACTAAAACAAAAAACAGAAGAAACAATAGGTGTTGGCATGGATGTGGAGAAAAAGGAACCCTCGTGCACAGTTGGTGAGAAAGCAAATTTGTGCAGTCACAGTGGTAAACAATATGGAGTTTTCTCAAAAAGAAAAAAAAAACTATCTTATGATCCAGTAATCACACAATCACACTACTTGGTATTTACTCAAAGAATACAAGAACAGTAATTCAAAGAGATACATGCACCCTTATGTTATGTTTACAGCAGCATTATTACAATAGCCAAATTATGGAAACAGCCTGTGTACCTCAATAGATGAATAGATAAAGAAGAAATCATATACATACATTATATATTATATAATATATATATATATATTTTTTTTTTCAACACTCAAACTGAAGGGAAACTTTATTGAGTCTTCTTGTGAAAACAATCTAGTTTAAAAGTGAGGTGGGGGGGCACCTGGGTGGCTCAGTTGGTTAAGTGTCCGACTTCAGCTCAGGACATGATCTCACAGTTTGCGGGTTCGAGCCCCGTGTGGGGCTCTGTGCTGACATTCAGAGCCTGGAGCCTGCTCCAGTTTCCGTGTCTCCCTTTTTCTCTGCCTATCTCTCACTCATGCTCTGTTTCTCTCTCTCTCAATAATAAATAAAAACATTTTTTAAAAGTGAGGTGAGGTTAAGAGAAAAGAAAGAACATGAAACCTTCCACAGACACACAGTCAGACAGATAGACACAGAGGCTGGCACTTGGAGGCTGGGAAAGGCTGCTTCCATGTCAAATCTTTCCCATCTTGGAGGTGAAATCATCACAGATTCAGGTAGTTCCTCCTTTTATTTAATCTTTTGCTCAGCTGTCTTCTCTGGTGAGTGGATGTGCATCTATCTGTTCCTTTCTCAGGAAGGCCTGGAATGCCAAGACCTTGGCTTGGGCCTTGCCTCACACCTGAGTGATCTTGCCATTTGTGAGCTCGAGTTTCTCCTCTGCATAGGTCTTCAGGGCCTGGTGTCTCTGGCCTTTTCAGTTCAGCTATATAATCTTTGAGACACTTCTTCAGTGATTCTCCATTCATGGGATACCCTTCGATCATCTTATTTTTCTCAAACTCCTTCAAGAGGTCAGTGAAAGACTTCCATGATGCTCAGTTCTTCAATGAGTTGGTCTTTTTCTTTCAGAGTTGTCTGGATCTCAGCTTTTGCAAGTTACCTCTGCTTCTGAGCCTGGTACACTATTCCTTCAAACCTGCCATGATCTTCCACATTTTCAGGTTCTTTGCACGGAGTGCCTCATACCTGCTCCTCAGCAGCATGTTCTCCTCTCATGTGGCTTCCATCACTTCTGGCTATACTGTAGCAAGTCCATGATGGCTCCCATGGACAGCAGAAGACCCCTAGGTCCAAAGACATATGGAAGAGTGTCCAGCATGGGAGCACCTGAGGCTACTAGGAAGTCAAGTTCCATTAGTTTCACTTGAGGCAGATTTCCTGAGAAAGGCGTGGCCATGTCCTACGCACTTCTGGTCTCTGGGGCCACAGGAAACAGTGTGAGGGCTCCCCTCAAGAGTGGGTCAAACTTGAGTTATAAGGACTGTTTTCTCAGGGCTGACTCCTTAAATGAGGAATTCCCAAACTGTTCCAGATAATTCTTGTTGGCTCCTGTGCCTAGAAACTCAGCTGGGTTTCTGAAGTCCTCCTCAACCAGATCTGAGGCAGGCTCTGACCTGCACCTAGGAGCAGGGGACATTGATGCACTGGCATATTCCACAGCTTCTTCCTCACTTGCTGTGCCCAGAATCCCTGATACAGTTTGTGCCACAGGGGTGTCATCCACCCAAGGTGAAGACATCTGCTGGCTTGGAGGGAAGTGCCCTGTGGCCTCAGCAGCAGCATGCAGATGCTTGGCCACAGGCTCTATTTGCTTATTCTGGGAGCTGGGCCTCTGCTCTACTTTATTTTTCTATTTTTTTAATGTTTTATTTATTTTTTGAGGGAGAGAGAAAGAGAGAGAGAGAGAGAGCATGAGCAGGGGAGGCTCAGAGAGAGAGGGAGATACAGAATCTGAAGACAGGCGACAGGCTCCAAGCTGTCAGCACAGAGCCTGCCATGGTGCTCGAACCCACGAACCGTGAGATCATGACCTGAGCGAAGTCGGACGCCCGACCGACTGAGCCACCCAGCGGCCCCTCTCTTCCACTTTTGGACTTAAAGTTTGGGTCATCCAGCTTATATTATTTCAGGTTGTAAGATGCCTGGGGAAGGGGAACAGGCCCCTCACCCACCTTTTCAGGTGCCTTTTCCTGCCTCCCCTCTGGTATTCTAGAAGGAGGCTTAAGGCCAAGTCTTTTCTTTGGTGGGTTTAAACTTTTGCTGATGATGTTGTCAGAGAAATCAAATTCTAGCCCTGTGGACCAGTTCCTCCAAGAAGTAGCCCTTTGGTCATCAGCTTCTTCCTTCTGAGTACTTGGGGATGTGGCCCCTCCAGGATTCAGAGGACTGGTCAGGATGATGTTCCCAGGACCAAAATTAGTGTCTTCAGGACTGGCTGGGCCTTAGCAGGCAGGTCTATGAGGGGCCCTTTGTCACATGCTCCTTTGGGGTGAGTGCCAGGGAGCAAAGTAGCTGTGACTTAGGAGGCAAGGAGCAGGTTTGAGCTATCCCTGGCACCTCTATGAGGATCTTCTGTTCTGTCTTGGGAAGCCAGCTGGGAAGAGTTTTCTAGGATTTCAGAGGTAGATATAAAACTTTTCTCTAACTCCATTATTCCATTATATCTAATGCCATTATATATATGGAATATTATTCAGCCATGAAAAAGAATGAAATATGGCGATTTCCAATGATACAGATGAAGCTAGAAATTATAATGCTAACTGAAATGTCAGAGAAAGACACATACCATGTGATTTCACTCACATGTGGGATTTAAGAAACAATACACACAAAGGGCAAATGAGAGAGAGAGACAAATCAAGAAACAGACTCTTTTTTTAAAAAATGTTTATTTATTTTGAGAGAGAGAGAGAGAAAATTAATTGGGGGGGTGGGTGTTGCAGAGAGAATGACCATGGTCAACAAGGGGCCCAACTCCGGGCTAAATCTAACAACCGTGAGATCATGACCTGAGCTGAAACCAGGAGTCTGATGCTTAACTGACTGAGCCACCCAGCCACTCCTATAGGTTCTAAATTATAAAGAACAAACTGTTAGTTACCAGAGAGGATGTGTGTGAATGGATAGGTTAGAGAGGCAATGGGGATTAAGGAGCATAATTATCATGAGGAGCACTGGGTGATGTATGGAAGTGCTGAATTACTGTATTGTACACCTGAAACTAATAGAACACTGTATGTTAACTAACTGGAATTAAAATAAAAACTTAAAAGAAAAGCATAGGCATATTTACTTTGGCTCTTGGTGTAAACAAACAAATGAATAAATAAGAAAAACAGAAAGTGCTGTAACAGTTTATATAATGCGTAGTATCCTGCTTATCATTCTAATGAGCTTCTGCCCAAATAAATCTAAGAGTGTAGACATGAATCTGCTCTTCCCTCAGTCAGTCTCAATCCCTATGTGCTTCTCATCACATGAGAACCTCATTATACTGAATAACAAAGATGCTTATTTTTTCATACTGTTTGACCCTCAGATTTAAGCCATTCTGGAGTTCAACTAAAGAGACTGTTAGTGACAGAAAAAACTCCATGTGTAGACTTATTAGAGAATTTCTATCTATCTCTAAGATGATATTGACTATACATTTTTTGTTTATTTGGCTTTGAAACCAGGTGCTGAATTTAGATCAGAAAACTCTAATATTAGCCCAATTACAGGGTGACTTTGTTATCTCTTGGTTTTCGTGATTTAAAGCATTTTTGGTTTGGTAATCTTGAAGCATGTGATTTTATCCAGGCATGTAACTACCTGGCAGAGGGTAGATGCTAAATAAGTTATTGCTTAGGATAAATGCTAAGTGTATATGTATAAGTCAGCTAGAGTGTTTCTTAACACTGGAATTTAGGGTATTAGGTCATAGCAATGATAACAAAGGAAGAAAAAGTGGCAATGTCAGCAGATAAAGGAATATTGAGCCATTATTTCTGAAAGTCATAGCTGGAAATCTGTAAAGTGACATATATGAAGATTGATCATCAAGGAAAGACCTGTAACAATGGGGATGGAAAGGATACACTGAAAGCTAGAAGGTCAGCAAACATGGATTAGGAAATGTCAGGGTACAACCAGGTCTTTAGAAAGAACAGAAGAAGCAGAGAGATGAAGGAGAGAAAGAGAGACAGGATTTTCAGTTTGGGTAGATATTTACCAAGAGGAGATATGAATAAAGTTCTTAAGATGTTGATGGAAATATGGATATGTTGTTTATTTTATTTTATTTCATTTTATTTTATTTTATTATTTTATTTTATTGTTTTATTTCATTTTTATTTTATTTTTATTGAAGTACAGTTGTAATGGAAAATAAATATGAATGCATTCTCCAAATTTTTCAGTAGTAACACATGAAATCATACATGATTAATTACAGTTTAATTACATTTCCACAAAACAGGCAGGATATTTACAGGATTCAAAAGACCAAATGATTACCTTAGAGTAAGTTGGGTGGCTTTAGACCAATTAAATTAATGAAATCAGATTCTGAAAGAAGCTATTGGTAAAATGAGAATTTATTCTTCAAGAAGTAGTTGAGAAGTGAGAGTGTGTGTAACTGCATGTATCTGAATCTGTGCCAATGTCTTAATTTACCTTAAATATACAAGCTTCACTTTTAGGCAAGTCACCGAACTCTTGTAAATGTCACATTGTGAGTCTACAAATAGATATATTTATTTTTGCTTTGTAATTTTGTAGTGAAGGAGAGATGAAGTAATAAGTCTAAATACCAGGTTAGCACCTGACCCATATGCACTGCTCTAAATATGATGCAGTGGCCACAATGATGGTATCACCGTCGCCCGGAAATAGTTCCTGAACATGAACTAAATTCTAATTGGTTTCCATTCCTGCACTAAGATCTCTTCTAGTTAGGGAATTTCTGCTATATGGACCAATAGTCCCCTATCCCAAGGTATTTTTTGAGAACTTTTGTATCCATAAGGATACAAAAAAGGATATATGTGATAGCTCTCCCTTTAATTTTATTAGCATTAATCTTGACTATTTTCTTCATTATGTCTGACCATAATAGTAAGTTTCTCTCATCTACCCACCCTCGGCTCTTAGCCTCCTTCTCTTTTTGGAGGATTATTACTCATTTTCCTCTCAACCTCCACCATTTCTCTGTCATCCTACTCTCAGCTCTTGAAATTGCTTCTTGTTTAGCTGAAGAATTTAAAGCAAATAATAATAATGAAAATACTCACAGATTCCCACATTCACATTTGTTTGTCCATTCTCATCTATATCCATGATTTTGGCATTTTTTTTCTGATAGTAGTGAATGAACTCTTCTTTCTCCAATCTCAAGCAAATCCTTCAATCTGAGTTTGAGTTTCTGTTCAAGGCCAAGTCTCCAGCAGTTCTCTCCTCTATCATCTAACATCATGATTTCATTCCTGTCTTCTGTATAAATTCTATTAGCAGACAAATATGCTATTGTTTTTCTCATATTACAAAAGTGATATTGATTCTCATTCTTTTTTTAGTTGTTTCTTCATGTTTAAGCTCATGTTTGTAGCAAAAAATCTTTACAAGAGCTGCCTATATTTACTGTCCTAAATTTTTCTTCTCCTAACTTCTTTTAAACTTACCCAAGTTAGTTTTCTGACTCCTTTAAAAACCAGCTCTTGTCAGTTTGATCAGTGACCTCCACGTAGATAGATATAAAGTCATTTCTTGGTCCTTGTCTTAATAGAAAATGGCAGCCAATGACATATTGATGGTCACTTTCCCTTTTTTTCTTTTTCTGGATTTTAGGTTGTCAAACTTCCTGAGATTGTTTCTTCCTGGCTTCCTTTTATGGCTTTCCTTCCCTGATCCTTTAATGTCAGAGTGGTCCAGATCTCTCTTTTGACTACTTGTCTTCTCATTTATGCTCACTTCTCTATTAATTTCATCCACTCTAATGGCTATCCATATTGTGTGCTTGTTCTCAAACATTTATCCCCATGTACCACTCTTCTGAACTGCAGAAAAATATAATCTGCCTACTTTTACATCTCTAGTTAGATGTCTGAAAGACCTCTCAAATCCAGCATGTCCAATGCTAAATTAAATCCTTACTCCATCATTCAAAACTTTGCTTCTCCCAAAACTTTTTAAATCACTATTGCTGAAAGTTCCATTTTTCCATAAGTTCAGACCAATAATTCTAAGTCCTTTTCTTTTATACTTGGTAATAGCTAAAGTTCATATATGTTTTAGAAAGCTCTATTTGATCTGGCCTCTCCTATCCTACCTCCTCTTCTACTCTTTCTTACTGACTCTGCTTCTATCAAACTGACTTCATTGTAAACCTCTCACAGAGAGCCTTCACACTCCCCTTTTCTGGAATTTCTTTGTTCCATTCTATCCTTTTCATTTCCTACAAAGTTGTGGTTCACATGTCACTTTCTCAGTGAAGCCTGCTTTGACCATCTTATTGGTAATTGTGCCATCTAATCTCCAACATTCCCCATTCCTCTCATTCTGTACTATTTTATTTTATATTCTAGAACCTACTACTTTGAAAAATTTTTAAATGTGTTATTTATTTCTGAGAGACAGAGAGAGAGAAAGAGAGAGAGAGAGAGAGAGCGAGCATGAGCAGGGAAGGGTCAGAGAGAGAGGGAGACACAGAATCTGAAACAGGCTCCAGGCTCCGAGCTAGCTGTCAGCACAGAGCCTGACACGGGGCTCGAACCCACGAACCGTGAGATCATGACCTGAGCCGAAGTTGGATGCTTAACTGACTGAGCCACCCAGGCACCCATAGAACCTACCACTTTGTAATATATCCATGGAAATTTATTTATTACATTTACTGGTTTTTATTTCTGTGTCCTTCAGCTAGGACGTAAGCTACATAAGACACAGATGTTTTTCTTTTTCGTTCTCAGATACCCAGAAGAGTGCTCAAAATACATAGTACCTGTTCAATAAAAAATTGTGGAGCAAATGAATAAACTAATGGCTCAGAAAGACTTTTCTTAATGTTATTAAAAAGTAAATAATGGTAGAGCAGAAAACAATTGTAGAGCTGAAAATGTTTCGAGATTGTGTAGAGAAATCAGTATAAACTTCCATTTTCTCATAGCATCTAATATTGATAAAATATAACTTCTGGAAACACTACACATTTATCAACATGCATTTTGCCTCAAAATGTTTTTATTTCATGATTTAAAATATACCAACAAATATTTACCCTTGATGCCCTTGTTGTGAAACCTAAAGGATTTCATTTGGGGGGCGCCTGGGTGGCTCAGTCAGTTAAGCATCCGACTTCAGCTCAGGTCATGAACTCACAATTTGTGAGTTCGAGCCCCACATCAGGCTCTGTGCTGATAGCTCAGATCCTGGAGCCTGCTTCAGATTCTGTGTCACCCTCTCCCCTCCTCTCTCTTTCTCTCTCTGTCTCTCTCTCTGCCCCTCCTGCACTCATGCTCTGTCTCTCAAAAATAAATAAACGTTAACATTTTTTTTTAAAGAGAATTTTATTTGGATTAAGTTTTTAATTACAAAGCTACTATGATCTCAAAAAAGGAAAGTCTAATTCTAATTCTACATACATACATACATACATACATGCAATCTAAGACTAAATACCAGAACATTAGAAACTAGTCCTAGAAAAACTTACAATACCAGAAGCCATAAAAATGCAGATCCTATAACATACCTACTTATTTAAAAATTACAAAATATAAATATTACCCTATAATAAATCATTTTTAAGTATATGCCAGACAGATACTTGTTAGTCTGTTTTTAAAGTGAGAAATCACTTATGCATAAAAATTGAGCTTCAAAATCCTACAACATTCTTTTGAGATAAAAAACTAAGTGAAAGAAGTATGTTCTCACATACCAGAAATAAAACATGAGAATTGTCATAGGCAGAGGCAAATGCTGAGATTCAGTTATTAAATAGAAAATAAAAAGATAATTTATAGATTTTAGATTCTAAAATTCTTTTTACTTATCAGTCTTCTTCTTGCAACAGGAGTCATTATTTTCACTACTGATTTTAAATATACCTATAGGTATTTTGATCCTTCCATTCACCATTGACCATTTCATCAAATAGTCTAGATTACAACATATTTTATTTAAAATAAACAAATGAACAAAACACGCTTTTGTGTTTGTGAATAGTCACTTTTCAGGCTATACATTTTGTTTCCATCTCATCTCTTTCCATCTTTGCTTATTATATTAACCTGTTTCTTCTTCAAGGATCTTTCTTTCCCAATTCTGATGTTTTCTACCATGAGTAAGGATTTTGATTACTGTAATACTCCTGTCCACTCTCCTTTTATTAATTTTGTCCCACCAGAGGTGGAGCAATTTATATGGTTGGTAAATTGGGAAAGAAACGCCAGAGCAAGCCCAACTCAGTTTCTTTCTTCTTTCTCCTGGGAAGCAAGAGTTCCCTTCTATTCTTCCAGAGGTAGGCTCTTTCTGCCCTCATACATGATTAGCTTTAACTAAGTCAATAAGTTTGCTTATTAGTGATAGTTTTCCAAGGTAGAGGGAGGTGGGAGTCAAAGAAGGAGGGACTTCTATATTACTGACATTGTTTAAGATTGCTGATGAATGGTTATGATTAAAAAGCAGACCAAGGCTTAGCCCATTGTGTTGCTGTTTTTAAAAACTGTATAGACATTCCACCCCTTATCTGGTCTAAATGGGATAGACCACTCCCTCTGCCTTGGCAAGCTCCAGTCTGCAGTCTCATCTCCTGGTCACTGAACTATATTCCTTAGGTAGTCTTTGTCAGTAATAGCAAAAATAACAATTTAGCTTTCACCTTAAATGCTTTACTCCTTTTCCTATATCTCATTTTGTTCAGAATGAGACAAGAATGATAGATGCTATTCATTGGGTTCCTTCAAAGGCTAACCCTGCTGTCATCCCACAATGAGCTCTCCTTCACACATGAGTGCCATTTATATTTATCAAAACCATTGCTTAAACAGACATACTTCCTTTCACAGGTGGGCATCACACAGAAAACTTTTATCTAGACTAAAGAAGCAACATTGGGGAGTGTGGAACCTAGTTTTCTTTGGAGAACATTAATCATCTCATGTTGATATTGTGTTACTAATAAAACTATTACCCATATTCTATGTACCAAGGATGCAAGTCAAATGGCAAAAGGAAATTTTAATAAATAAAAGAAAATGTTAAATAATTAAGAGTACATCAGGACTATGATCCTTTAATATAGCAGAACAATGGTATTTTGCTACACAAGAGAAATCCTGTGGCATTTTATAGGCTGCATATAGGCTTTCATAAATTTGCGGAGGCAAAAATTAATCCTCAGTGTTCTCTAAAATAAGAAACCTTTTAAAGAAGAAATGTTCTGCCCTTTGTTTAGTCCTTTTATATTTTTCATGATAAACTATTAGAATTGGTACAGTGAAAAATTATACAGTGTACGTATTTACAAATTAGAATGACATGAAGATGAAAAGTTTGTTACTTTCTTTCTCAATACAAATATGATAGCCAAAAGAGTGTTTTACCTAAGAAATAATTTCTGAACTCTTTAACAGATGAAAATAATGCAGTTATTAACAGTTAATAACAACTGACTGATCTTTGCTGTCCAGGTATCACATAGCATAAACTATTCATCTAATGACATACTTAACAACAATATAATTTCTAACCTTTTTGAACATATACTGTGTACTAAGCTCTTTGCTGAAAGCACTTAAAAATTTAGCATTTATTTATTTTTGAGAGAGAGGGAGAGATAAAGTATGAGCAGGGGAGGGACAGAGAGAGAGAGAGAAGGAAACACTGAAACTGAAGCAGGCTCCAGGCTCTGAGCTGTCAGCACAGAGCCCAACATGGGGCTCAAACTCATGTGCCATGAGATCATGACCTGAGCTGAAGTCAGATGCTTAACCTACTGAGCCACCCGGGTACCCTGCTGAGGGTGTTTCAGTTTGAAAAGTAACTATCTTTACTTCTTTTCTCACATTCATACTGTACTTTCATGTGGCCTTATACTTAGGTGTTTCTATGCCTTTTCTCACCATACTGTACTTTCTTCATGTATTGGTACAGTTTTAAATCACTATTTTGTCCATGTAGCTTGACACATAATAATCAACCAGTATATTAGGTACTTTAACTGAGCTATTGATTTTGAAAACTCTTAATTAGAAATGAGAGTTAGAGGGAGTTAGACGACCTATGTCATTTTCTAAAAAGAAGATCTAGGAATTTTACTTAGGGAAATGTCTAGGTATGATAGCAATGTAGACAGACAGAAAGATATGAATTAATGACCCTATAATTATTGCAGTTACATCTTCTACCACATTTTTACTCTCCCTCAAACTACAAGGTAGATTTATTGTGAAATGTGGTTGTTTGGGAGCCACTACTACTTGACAGCTAAATACATTATATGGATCAGAATATCATCTAATATAAGGTGAATCAATAAAGTTCAAATAAAGTCATCGACAATGTTGATCCATCTAACAATTATACGGCATTGCACTACACTTTCCTGACAGGCTTATGCTTTTATACCCCATTAAAGCATGGGAAATAACTCTAAAAGTACTTCCAAATAAACTACAAAATAGACTATGCCAGATATATTGGGTGCTTTTTTATAGACATCAGTTTAATAGTCCATTTTCCACACTTGACTGTGAGAATATGATAACATTTTATGGATGACCCCTCCAATCTGTAAAAATGTTGTTATAAGTTTTTGAATGTCATATATTTCCTGTGGTATAACTCTCATCTTCTTTAAGTTCTTAATTTCCCTGCCTTAAAAATCTAGAAAGAACCTCTTCATACTTTGTATATATATATATATATATAAAAGTCAAATAAAAAATGCAGCTTCCAATTCTGTGCTTTGGTTTTCTTTGGAAACAGAGGTGAGAAGATGCCTTTGCTTGGCCAAGAGTATATCCTGACATGTTCCAAAAAGAGGTGAAAATGAGTAAATAAAAAAATGACTTCACCTGTATAAAAAATATATTTACTATTCAAATATAATCTAGTTATCGTGGGTTTTTTTCGATGACTCGAGTATTTTACAAATATCTCTGAGTTACACTAAAATAAAGAGTCAGCCACTTTGCTTACCCGTTGCCAACAAGGTACTTGGGGAAGCATCCAACCTTTCCTTTGAAGTCCTTCATCCAATCCCTGATGGGTTGTCAGATGTCTCAAAGCAATAGGTGGCACCACACTGTAGCTTAAATGTGTTGTGACACCAAATCCTAAACTTATCCAATTCTCTGTTGGTGTTATTATTTTTAGATGCACCGCATATCTCTTCCAATAATGCGCATAGCACTCCTACAGGTGCCAGGCTTTGAAATCTGCAAACTGACAAACTAGACCTGTCATAACGACTCTTTAAATAAAGAACCTACCTCGTATTCCATGCTCCCAGTATGCCAGAATATCAGAGTCCTGGGGTCACAGCTGGTTGCCGCTGTGGGCCTGACTTGGTTGGCTCAGAGGCATGGAGAAAGTGCTTGCTATGTCGCCCCACTCCAGGTATGAAAAGAAAAAAAAATGTCATCTGTTTTTTATCAAAGGGACTTTGAATATTGTTCCTCCTGAGAAGTCTGCTGGCTGCTGTCCTTTCATGCTTACCCTTTATTCTGAAACGCATCCTAAAGCCTTTAAAATCCATTGATGATTTGATGAGCTGCTCAGTGAGTGTACTTTCTGTAGCAGGCATCCCAGCTTGAAAGTAAGTTATATTCACCCTAAGATTTATATGAAGGAACAAGGTGCCTCCTGAGAGAGAACCTGTACTAAGGATATTATGATACAGAGTTTTGTTTCAAGGATGGTGGGTCAGCATCAGAGAAAAAGGGTCAAAGCTTTGCCTTAGTTAATCTCTCAACCTAGCTGCCAGTGACATATACCTCAGTCTTTAGGCAAGTCCATGAGAAATGAAAGATAAGTTTCAAAAAGATATTCTTTTTTCTTTCCAGTATTATCTTCTTAAGAAATTGAGCACATGCCTGTCAGGTATGTTATTGCCAACAGCTTCTACAACATTGGAAAGAAAAAAACACTGATGTCTGCAATAACACAAGGCAAACATTAGTGCCCTTAATATTTGGCATTGGCCACTCCAAATATTTGGTATTTTGATAATGAAAATCACTATGAAAATCAGTGCAAACAACCCTTGGGCAGAAACCTTGGTATTGGTGCTCTGGCAACTACCATCATCAGCAGGAGTGTATTCTTTGGTGGAGTTCGATAAGAGGCCTTGTCACCTTTGGTGGGCTCCAATAACATGATGGTGAACATCAACACATGGATCCTATTTTTGTTATTGGGAGTAACAAGAAACACCAGTATCACAAAGACCTGGAATGAGAGGGGTGTGGGCTAAAAGGACTAGCCCAAGAAATACATTTACAAGTACAGACTTGGAGATTTAGAACAATCTCACATTTTGTGGTGTGTAGGGGAGAAATACAGTGAGTGATTTTAATTATTGTCATGCTGTTCTCACTCTTCTGCCAGAAAGGCTGGGATATATGTATAATATTAATGTGGTTATTTAAAATAATTTAAAGCAAGAGCTGTTGACTCAGTAGGTGTATGACCTGGGTTTAGAATACACAATTGGGATGTGTCCTCAAATGGAAAGAAAAAAAGTGACGTTCTGAGAGAACTTTAATGCTCACTTCCTTAGATAAGAACAGATGTATCGATGGCAGCTATGAGCCAAGTATGAGAACTACAGAGAACAAAACAAAGTCCCCACTCTCAGAAAGTTAATACTCCATTGGAGGAGACAGGTGACAAACAGATGAACAATTTAATATGTAAACTAAAAATCATATATTGAAAAATATTATGAAGAATGACAAGAATAAGTGACCAGAAAGTGACAAGTAATGCAGTTTTAGATACGGTGGCTGGGGAAGGCTTTTTGAGCTGGTGATCGTGGTAAGAATCAGTGGGTGAGATTTAACACTTTTTGCTCTTTATAAAGACTATGATTTTGCTGTAACTACTTTATATGTCTCTTTCTTATTCCCATGGCATATGCATACTTTGAAAATTGAGTGCTGCTTCACAGTGGAACACATAAAACTATTGATTCATTTTCCTCTTGAATACAGGCAGTTTTTCATGTCAGGTCCTTAGATGGGTAAGGTTTTATTCTACTTACAAACAGGTCTACATTCTTCCTAACTACACGTATACATTTATTATCAAAATGATTCATAATCTTATTTATGCGTAACTACCTAGCTATGCCTATGTAGATATATATATATTCCTATTCATATACTTACAGTCTATATAAATCAATATAGAAACAAAGACATGCTATTCTAGGTGCAGATAAAGAGACTGACATAGACACACATAGAGATCAATAGCTACAATTTTCTATAGCAGTATCTGGCCTCAGATGTAGTCTGACATGAAATTATGCCTTATGGTTGGAGAAGTCCCCAAAATGTGGTTTCACCTATACAGAGTTTGAGGAAGACTAACTCTGAGGGCATGTGCTGATCATGCTGTTGGTTCAGAAGTCCAGAACAAATGCAGCTGGTGTTTGTTCTGACGCCAGAATCAAGGGAGAACAAGTCTACCTTAGTGAGGGTGTTTCCCTTTAATTGGGTGTCTATACACACAGATTTTGAAATTTCTCAGAGATGGCATAATCCTTTATTTTAATACTTATCTTCATTTTGATAGAACCAAAATATGGTTCTTAACTTAGGTATTTTTGAAAAAACAAACAAACACAGTTAAGTGGACAGGGCTCAGAGCTATTTGTATACATGTTAAAGAAGAGGACAAGGTGCTGGGTGGCTCAGTCAGTGAACCACCCCACTCTGGGTTTCACCTCAGGTCATGATCTCGAGGTTCGTGAGTGAGTTCAAGCCTTTCATCAGGCTCTATACTAACAGCCTGGAGCCTGCTTGGGATTCCCTCTCTCCCTCTCTCTCTCTGCACCCCACGCCCCAACACATATCCTCTCCTTCTCTTTCTTTCTCAAAACAAACAAACTTTAAAAAAAAAGAAGAAAAAATGGGTGACATTGTCCCACTTCTCTGGAGGCTTAATATCCGTTTGGTGATACAGATATATAGAGACATAAACATGAAAATAGAAGAAATAAATAGAAATGCAGGAGCTATGATGACAAAACAGAATAACCTAGATTAAGTGCTAAGGGAGTATTACTGGTATAGACTGTGCCTAGTGATCACAAGTTGTAGTTAAGAAAGCTTTAGCAAATACGTGAAAACTAGAGCTAAAACCTCAAAGGAGTTCATTTGGGGAGATGGAAAGCCATTGATGGGTATTGACTGGAGGAAGTGGGGCAAGGATATTTGAGAAAATGATATCATACAATGAAATGGAGAGCAGATTAGAAAGGGGAGAGGCAATCAGATAACATATTTTAAACATTATCTTGACATTGAAATCTACTAATTTGGTGGGAAGTTCTATGTTTAGGCTTTACCAGGCAGAAATTGGTGTTTATTATAATGTTTTCATTTGCTAGGAACACGGATATCGCTACAATTCTTTTCAATTATTTTATTTCCTAAGAGGACTGTTAGTTGCATAAATTAAATGCTTAAACTAATTTCTTTCAAAAATGAGGAGAGTGCTTTGAAAATTAGATATATGGTGCCAATGGGGAATAAAAGCAAATGGACAGACAAAGTCCATGGGGAAGTAAAATAGTCAGATAATAGAGTGAAGACAAGGTTGGCAATCTTAGCGAAAATGAAACAACAGATGGGGTATAATATTTGTGAGTCCTCACACAGATGGTTCACCAGATGGATTCTGCTGGGTTCATACAGCTTATGTGTATTTTTCAGCTGCTTTTCATGATAGGCAAGGCCACTTCTGTGCAGCCAAAATCTCTGCTTAGTTCAGATTATTGAAATATAACACTGGAATAAATTGGTGGTTGGCAACCTAATATAAAGCGTTTTTATTAACTGCCATTTCTAATTAGACAGATACATGCAGATAATGTTATTTTGAAGATATTGGAATTTAAAAAGAACTCCTAGGTCATGACTTACAAAATGCTATTCAGGGACTTTATGTAGATTAGATGATTTGGGGTGTTTAATTCAAATTTCAGCTATCGTTTCAGACTATCATCTTTTGGAACTTTATTTTTAAAAATAATTTCTACTTAAGTAACAGTAAAAAATGTAGGATTTAATAAGGTTATAACTGAAGAGTGATTTAAATAAATCAAGAAAATATTTCTTTGTAAATTAAATCCAATCTGCAGTCGGCACTCAACATAATCTGCATTTTGGTTGATATTTATACCAGTAAATATCTAGTAAAAATACCAGTAAATATCACAGTAAATGATGAAAGCCATTATTTTTTAGCAAACTACTATGGCGGTGTGCGCGTCTGTGGGCACTAATTCTGAAATAAGGATTCAGAACCATTTTCATTGGCTAATGGGATTTCTTAGAAAGAACATGCCGGGGCACCTGGGAGGCTCAGGTCATGATCACCTGGTTCCCGAGCTGGAACCTCTCTCAGGCTCCGTGCTTGATAGCTCAGAGCCTGCAGTCTGCTTCAGATTCTGTGTCTCCCTCTCTCTGCCCCTCTCCTGCTCCCAATTTTTCTCTCCTTCTCTCAAAAAATAAACATTAAAAATTAAAAAAAAAAAAAAAAGAAAGAACATCCCTTAAATAAAAAGAGAATCAAGAATAAAATAATTAAGGGGCGCCTGGGTGGCTTAGTCGGTTAAGCGTCCAACTTTTGCTTGGGTCATGATCTCGCGGTTCGTGGGTTCAAGCCCCACGTCGGGCTCTGTGCTGACTGCCAGCTCGGAGCCTGGAGCCAATTTCAGAGTCTGCGTCTCCCTCTCTCTCTGACCCTCCCCCGCTCACGCTGTCTCTCTTCTAGAAATAAAAAAAAAAAAAAAAAGAATAAAATAATTAAGGGGCAACAGGGTGGCTAAGTCGGTTAAGCATCCAACTTTCGCTCAGGTCATGATATCACGGTAGTGGGTTTGAGCCCCAAGTCGGGCTCTTTGCTGACAGCTATCTCAGAGCCTGGAGCCTGCTTTGGATTCTTTGTCTCCGTCTCTTTCTGACCCTCCCCTGCTCACACCACCTCTCTCTCTCTCAGAAATAAATAAAAACATTTAATTGTTTTTTTAAAAATTAAAGTTTTTAAAAAAAGAATAAAATATTTAAGTATTAGTGCTTTCAGTTAATTGCTCCTCATTAGGATGTATCTCTTTAAATTTTTGGGCAAACAAGGGCTCTATTTTATTTGGAGGTTGCTCTTTCCACTGTCATAAGATGAGATCTTAATTTGTATGATTTTAAATTCTAGCAGGAGGGATTTTTCTTATTGTAAGTAACTATTGTAATTAGCTATTGTAAGGTATGGATTTGTAGCATGAAAGAAATCTGATGTGTCTGTAGATACTACATACGGCTGGAAACCAAATTGAACTTTCAAGGCTGTTCAGATATAGCTCTCTTTAAAGACAAATATATCAATGGCGGAGTGTTTTAAATAGAACATATACAGAGTTGTATTCTTTTCCAAATATTCTTATGTTATTTATTTCATTTGAACCATGGAGAGCAGTCATTTGAAATCAGAGTGGCAAGTATAATCATCTCCATTTACAAATGAAAAAACTAGAACTTCTATAAAATTAACGGCTAATAAAAGCTTGCACACTCAGTGAATGGAAGAGCCTGGACTCTGGCTCACGGCTCTTCAACAAAGTACAGGCTCCTTACTAAGAGCCTATAGTGTACTAAGTGGATGTAGTTTGTGCTAATCTGCTGATTCCTGACATGAAGTATACAAAATCAAGGATCCTAGACATTGTGTCTATAGATATAGATATAGATATAGATATAGATATAGATATAGATATAGATATTCTCTCTCTCTCTCTCTCTCTCTCTATATATATATATATATATATACACATACATAGTGTGTGTGTGTGTGCCAAGGAGTGGCAGAAGATGAGAATGGACATGGAGGTAGCCCACAACTCATGACCATATTATTGAGTGTATGAGCATATAAGGCTTCTATCCCTTAAGCAATGTAAAGTTATTAGAAGTTTTAAATAGAGTTAAAGTTGGTGAAGTATTAAAAATGATCATTCTTGACTACTTCAGGGAGATTTCTACAAAAATATAATGAGAGGAAATAATAGGATCTGAACAAGGCTAAAATAAGCAGGAATGAAAAATAATAGAAATGTTAAGTGTTTGCATTTGGAAGGGGACAAAATGTAAGGTTGAGGGAAGATGAAAGAGTATGAAATGACTCTCAGATTCCGAACTTGCACCATTAAATGGATAATGATGGCATTTATCATGATAAGAATTAAAGAAGAATCAGATTTGGTTGTTGGTGATGAGATGGGGGAAGTAGAAGTGGAGCTGAGTATAGATTTAATTTCATGTTTAACAGGCTAGGTTTGAATTATCTAAGTGATACCCAGGTTCTGTAGGCAGTTACTTAGGGCACTGGTGGCTTGGATACAGATTTCAGCAGAAATCATCATGTGTTTAACTGTTGAACCCTTTCCTAAATGGCATTCCCCAGGAAGAATAAAGTAAGAATAAAGACAAAGACAGGGACCACCAAAAGGTAAGGTACAGGAAAATGATAAGAAGCCTCTACAATAGTTACACTAACAATTAGTCTTAAAACTTTTTTGCAATAATTAGTTTTCTTCTCATCTATCACAAGAAAAAAAGACTGTGAATTTCAAATTTAATTTTTTAATTTTATGTTTTATTTGTCATTGTATGCTTAGCACCAGTAATAATTATCCTTATAGTAAGAATTAAATAACATTTTATTGCATGCATGAATGAATGATATTCAAGCAACATTTAGGAAAGCATACAGAAGGGAGGAAAAAGCAGAATGATCAAAGAGATTGGCAAATCTGGCAGAGACTAAAATAAAATATATTCTTAATCTCCATAAGAAAAGTGTGACTTTAAAAATAATCTGAACACTTGAATTGATACATGCTGGATAATATCTCTAAGTTTTCTTTCTGAAATGTATAACATTGTGCTTTAGTAAGGATAAAGTAGAAAAATATTATAGGAATATGACTTTACCTAGGAAAATACATTATCAGAAATTAATTCATCATTTAGGTAATCTTAATTTTCCATGTGGACCACAGATACATAATATCAAATTTAACCACAGATCAAGCCAAGATTCTGTGGCTTGTTCAACATTATGGCTCTGTAACAAATCCATTTATGTCACAAAAATTGATTCATTAAGATAAATAGAAACCTATGAAAGCCAGCAGTTCTACAATTTTTGCCTTTATTTACATGTAGATTCTGTTCCTTTATTTTCTTATGCTACAAATGGGCAATCACTATATAATCAATCTGTTTGACTTGAAGTATTTATATTTCTGAGTAACACCATGTTGGTCATCTTATTAGAGTTTTCATTATGTTGATATGACCTAAATCATAAGTCCATCAGTTTTTCACCACATTGTTTGGTGGTTTACGTTCTCATTCTTAAATAAATATAGAAGTATTTTTATTAACTAGAAAGATACCACCATGGGCATTGTTACAAGGTTTTCTATCTTTTTTTTTTTTTTTTTAAATACTATGCTTTGGTAGAAAAACTGTGAGTGTGTGCATGCACGTGGGTGTGAAATACTGATTGCCTAGATTATCCACCATACTTCCCATGCTCCCTTGCATTTGTTTACATATACAGTTCTCATTCTAGACTGTAATATCTTTCAAGAAAAAATGTATATTTTGTTCTACATTTCTCTGACTTCTTACCCAATCCTATCTATATACTGCTTGATGGCAAATTTTTTTTTTAATTTTTTAAAATCTTTTTATTTTTGAAAGAGAGAGAGAAACAGAGCACCAGCGTGGGAGGGACAGAGAGAGAGGAAGACACAGAAGTCAAAGCAGGCTCCAGGCTGTGAGCTGTCAGTACAGAGCCCGATGTGGGGCTTGAACCCACCAACTGAGAGGTCATGACCTGAGCTGAAGTCAGACGCTTCACCAACTGAGCCATCCAGGAGCCCCCAAAGAGATTTTTTATAAATATAATTCTTATTCTTTTGAATTCTCTACTTGAAACTTCACTGGTTTTGTAAATAACTAAAGGATAAACCTAAAGTACTTAGTGTAGCCTACAAGTTTCTCTGTAATCTGGCTCCTGCTTAAACTCTGGATTTATCTCTTGCTTTATTCCAGGCTGTTTCTTGCCTTGGTGCCTTTGATCATGTTGATCCATGACTTGCAATGTTCTCAGATCTCCCCATGCTCCTCTTTCTCCCTTTCTGTTACCTTCTGGTTGTCTGTTTGAAAAATTCAGCTTATTCCTTTTTCTACATAAAGTGTATTCTGTCTCTATTCACTCAGGTGTGACAACTAGGGTGTCTGCATTTTTGCTCCTTCTATAGCAGAATGAAACCTCTATCACCCCACACTTCACATCTGGTTTTGCATTATTATTATCTCTATGTCTATCTCTCTCCACCTCTACCTTTACCTTTATCCTTAGCTATATATACCTATACTTATATCTATATCTCATCTATATATCTGTATCATCTATCTATCTCTATATCATCTATCTATATATACTTGTATCTATCTATGTCTACATCTATCTAAATCATCTATATGTAATCTATAATGAATGTTAGGATATCACTTAAAACCAATGACCATATTCTACTATCTCAGAAAGTGAGAATATACTTGGCTTGCAAGTATTTAATTAACTTGTCTATTGAATGTGTGAATTGATGAATGCAAACACTATTGTTTCAATGTAAAAACTAACAGAAGAAGCAGATAGACAAGAAGATACCAACTCAGTAGTATGTAGTAAATCAGAACATGAGTACTGGTATCTGGATACCTCATCAGTTGTAACTTCAAAATATCTCCAGAATCTGATCACTTATGACCAGTCACCTCTACAACTCTGGCCCTGTCTGAACTACCATCCTTTCCTGCCTCAATTCTTACAAGAACCTCCAAACTGGTTCTACCATTGACCTCTATGTAGTTTAAAACAGAATTTTTACTTTAATTGCTTTTTAATGTGGTAGACAGAAAGATATCATTTAAAATGTAAATCAAATCATTTTATTCATTTGTCCTAACCTCCTGGACCCTTCTTCTGGAGTATAAACCTGAGATCCTTCCTCTGGTACTCAAGGCCCTTATGATCTGGCATCATGTCTTCCAGCACTCTTTCTTTTACTAACTTTGCTCCAGCCACGTTGGCATCTTTGTTGCTTATGGATCTTGCTGGGCACATTTTGTCCTCTGAGATACTAATCTGGGGATTCTTAAATTAATCTAAGGACTAATCTAAAGACAAATGTTTCGGTCACTACCCTTCTCGATAAACCTCAGATGATACTTTTGTCCTTCTGTTCTGTCCATGTTTCTCATTGGCCCCTAGATAGTAAATGAACATCATTGGAGGTTTAATGAAGGCTCATTCTAGCAAGGCCTGGGGCTCCTTTAATGGTGGATTTTTCACCAAACCTTTCCTAGAACTGTGTTATATTCAAGACTCTTGTGCTTGGATTTTGATTTATAATGATGGATGAGTGATGAGACAGAGAGGTCAATATCATTGAAAGAAGATTTTTATTACTTACAATTCTTGAGGGGAGGGGACATGCTGTACTATGCAGGGCCACGGGGGAAGGAGGGAAAGGAAAGCATCACTCAGAGCCTTCATTGTATTTTCTGCAGGAAAATTATGGTGGGGCAGGGAAGCCGTTAAGTGTTGGGTAATTTGAATAATGCCAGCAGGCTCTGGGCTATAGTGATGGTCTCTCATTGTCTGGCACCTGGACCTGGATGTTTATGGCAGGGGAAATATTGACTCAATGTGCAAATTGGATAAAGGAGGTTATTGGGGGTATGCATTCAGCATTGGTGAAAAGGCTTAGAATTTGATTCCATTTGCCTGTGAAACTTAGATTGCAGGAGATTTGTAAACAACTTAAGATTAATGGGTGTGATTAATAGATCAATAGATATAAAATCTAAAATCTAAAAAAAAAAAATCACCGCACAGAACAAGTGTATTATCTTCTAGCACAAAGGTTGGGAAACTACAGCCCATGGGCAAAGTCCAGATTACCACCTGTGTTGCAAATTAAGTTTTGTTGGAACATAGCCATGCTCATCTGTTTACATATTGTCTGTAGCTATTCTCACATTACAATGGCAGAGTTTAGTAGTTACAGCAGAGATCTTATTGCCAGCAAAACCTGAAATATTTACTGTCTGGTCTTTAGAAAAAGTTTGCCAACATCTGTTCTAACCTACTGCCTTTTCTACTTATTTATTGTTCATTGTTTGTTGTCCAATTTTCCCCAATAGAAAGTAAGCTGCACAATGACAGAGATAATCATTTGTTGTGTTCATTAATATGTACCAGGAAACAACACTGGTGCTTAGCATATAATAGGGATGAAATCAATATTTATTGAATATAAATGAGCTCAGACAAATTTGTACTTCTAACCCAGATATTTTAATTAGTAATTGTGATATGAACAATTTCCCTAAAATCTCTTTAAAAAAATTTTTTTAATGTTTACTTATTTTTGAGAGAGAGAGAGAACAGGGGAGGGACAGAGAGAGAGGGAGACACAGAATCCGAAATAGGCTCCAGGCTCTGAGCTGTCAGCACAGAGCCTGATGCGGGACTTGAACGCACAAACCGCAAGATCACAACCTGAGCCAAAGTTGGACACTTAACTGACTGAGCCACCCAGACACCCTCAAATTCCCTAAAATTTCTTAATCTCAGTTTTGTCATATAATCATAAAGCCTGCCACAAAGAGTTAGCTTGAGCATGAAATGATATAATGCATGAAAAATGCTTAATGCATGCCTGAATCTAGTAAGCATTCAATAAATGTTAGGTATTTCACAGAAAGTGTAATGTTTTTCACTTAACTATCTAGCTTTAGAAAAATTCAGCATAGTAAGTGTTAATCTTTGTATATACACTAGGGATTTCTTTGGAAAAAAATATTATTGGTTGTGTCTACATCTGGGTTAATAATATTTCCGATCTGTCCCATAGGGTACTGGAAGGACACTTGAGATTTTATTTATAACAATGTAGAAAAATGAATAACAAAAGATGTGATATGAATTTGGATGCTTTCATTCTTCCAACTTAAGTAAAAGCAATCAGAAAATAAAATAATAGAACAATCTCTTTGTATTTTGCTTTTCATATATAAGGTGTTGTAGATATGAGAGCAATTGAATTTGACATATTTGTTGAAGTATTTAAGACATTCATCAAGTTTGTGAATAATAAGAAACCCCCCTCTCTTGTAAATGTTAGGCTATTTATATTTCAAGAGAGTTTAAATCTCTATGAGGAGCATATCAGAGATCTATATATGAGAGATCTTACCTTGAGAAGCATGGGAAAAAGTGCATTCACCCACAATAGCATGTCTTGATAGGCCTCAATTGTTACGTGGTATGTATATTCTGATTGGTACATCTGCTTTCTCTTGTTCATTTCTTACTCTTTCTCACTGTATTCTCAATCACTTGCACCCCAGCCATTCTTCTGATACTGTATTTGTCAAAGTCACTAATTAATGATACTTGGATCCCATAATGTATGATATTTCTCAATTTATACATTCATTTTTCAGAAGTGTGTGAAATAGATAACCATCCTTTTCTTTGTCTGCTTCTTTGAAATTACACCTTCCTTGTTTTCATCTTAGTTCTTTTGCAATTGGTTCTCAGTCTCTTTAAGTAGTCTCTTCCCTCTGCTCATCTCACAGGCTTCAGGTTTACATCTTCTTCCTTCTTGTTCTAAAATCTCTACTTTTGGGGCACCTGGGTGACTCAGTCGGTTGAGCATCTGATTTCAGCTCAGGTCATGATTTTGTAGAGGCTCACTGCTCTGCCTGTCAGCACAGAGACTGCTTTCGATCCTCTGTCCCTCTCCCTCTCCCCCACTGAAGCTCTCTCTCAAAAAATAAGTGAAACATTTTTAAAAGTTTATAAAATCTCTAATTTTTATTTGCTTTTTTGTTTTTAGTCACCATCAGTGTTCTGATGATTCCCAACATCTATTGCTTCCTTTGAGACTTGTTTCCTGGGCTTCAAGCACTTATTTAAATATTTATGTAGAAACAAATGAGTATTTCTACTTGAAACTCAACATTTCTGCACTGAGATTATCTTACCACTCAGGGATGTCCCACTTCCCATAATTTTATCCCAATAAATGATACCATTTACTTCTGGTGTCCCAAGCAAGCAATTTGGAAGTCATCATAGACAATGCTTTTTCACTCTATAAATACTGAAAATAAATCTTAAAGTATAGTTGAGTCATTTTATGTGGATACTTCTTAAAGCTGTCTACTTCTCTCCCTCTCCATCACTATTATTCTAGCTCATACTATCATCATCTCTTTCCTGCATTATTAAAATTCCTCTTTGTTACTATAATGTGCAGGCTTGGTTTCCTACACATTCAGAGATGTAGAATAATTTTGGCCGAAAACAGGTGAATATTAAAATTATTCACTTTTGTAATTTCTGTTTGTCTAACAAATCCCCTTATACTACTTTTGATATAAATTAGTTAGGTTTTCATTTACATGTGGTTTAAATTAAATTGGCTTTAGATTTAGTTTATATTTCAAGTCTGATATAGACGGTAATTTAGATTAGATTTAAATTTAGATTTAATACAGACTTCTCTAATAGCTACTACTAAGAAGCTTGAAAATCTTTTCAAATATTTATTTGCTATTGAGATGCCCACCTTTGTTCATATTCTCTCTCAAAATATCTAGTGCAGATGTTTTCAAACTTCTCAAACCCTCAAAGCTTTACAAGAACTTTTTAGACTTTTAAAAAATTTAACAACTCTGAAACACTTTTTTAATGTGAGTTCTATATGCCAATTAGATAATAAAATGAGAAAATATTTAAAATATTTATTAGTTCAGTTAACATTACACAAATAAACATTTTTGTGAAAAATAACTATCCAAAACAAAAATATGTGAGAAAAGCATGATTTATATTTTTGCAATTCTCTTTGAATCTGGTTAAGCAGAATACAGCTTGTGATATTGTGATTTATAATAAGAAATATGTATTTGGTCTTTCTTCCTTTTCCTGGCAGAAAGCTCCCCAAATCCTTGGAATTTCCTAAGTGTCTAGAGTGATAAAGGTATCTTTTGTTATGTTATATATCTTTTGTTATGTTAATGAATCTGAGAAAACACCCAAGGATAGGGGTTAGTTTCCAGTGCAAGCAGCCAAGTGTTTAGAGGGTTGGAACTTTCAGTCCCACCCCCTGTCTCTGGGGAGGAAATGGAGTGTGGCACCTGGAAATTGAGTTCAGTCACCAATGGTCAGTGTGTTAATTAATCACGCCTATGTAATAAAGCCTCCATAAGAACCCAACAGGATAAGGTTTGGGGAGCTTCCAGAATGGTAAACACACGTGGAGGTACTGGTGTTATTGAAACTCAACTTTGTGCTTTGGAGCCAAAATATAAGGCAAAGACAAAGTTTGGGATAAAGAGGAAGGATAGATGTACTGCTTTGCCAGGCAAAGGAGATTGTGGTAGGCTAAGTCCTTCAAAACTGCAAGCCCACCCAGAGGCAGGGACTGTTAGGGTTCATAGGAAAATGAAGGATCTAGCCAGTTTCAAGAGGAATTCTGTTTGTGTCCCCAGCCTCCTTAGTTATTTTAAGGGTAGTACTAGGTTCCTAAAACAAAAGTTGAAGAAGGGAGGAAGGGATGTTTGTAGAAGAGAGGAAGTTTTCCTTAGTTTAAAATTGAGCTTCCTTGAAGTATTAATGCAGCCATTTTGATTTTTTTAAATTTATTTTATTTTTGAGAAATGGTGAAAGCAGGAGGGAGGAGTAGAGAGAGAGGGAGACAGAGAATCCGAAGCAGGCTCTGAGCTGTCAGCATAGAGCCCAATGCAGGGCTCGAACCCACGAATCATGAAATCATGACCTGAGCCAAAATCAAGAGCTGAACATTAAACTGACTGAGCCCCCCCAGGCGCCCCAACATTTTGATTTTTGTTCAACTTTATGCTTTTAAGTGGTTTCACCTGGAGAAAGCATGGAGGCTTTGCATGCTTTTCTCATACCTTGTCCTCACTCTCTCATATGACTGTCCCTGAGTTATATCCTTCTATAATAAACCAGTGATCTAGCAAGTAAAATGTCTCTCCTAGCAGTTCTAACAAATTAATTTAACCCGAGGAGGAGGTTCTGGAAAACTTCTTTATAGCCAGTTGGTCAGAAGTGCAGGTAACACCTAGATTTGTGTCTGAGGTCCAAGAAAGAGGTTCTAAGAACCAACAGTGTATATATAGCCAGGGGGTCAGAAGCACAAAAGCACGAGGGTTTGTAGCTGGTGTCTGAAGTGTGTTGGAGGGGAGGGGGTGCATATTGTAGGACTGACTCCTACAGTGAGATCTGAAACTATCTTTGGGTAGACAGCGTCAGATTTGAGTTGAATCCTCAAGTGTTCAAGAATTGCTTGGTTGTATGTATGGGACCCCCCCCCCCCCACACACACACACATACATACTGGAGTTGGTCTCAGAACATCAAATTACAGCTAGATTCTCATACTGACTCTGAATTCAATCTGTTGCCCTATGCTGTTCTAATGAAGTATATGAACAAAATCTGGCCTTATACAGATGTATACTTATAAAATAAATGCAAGGGTATTTTAATTTCCTTTCAAATAATTGTGAAGGAAGACTTTCATATTATACCCAAACTTGACTATAGGAATTTCTTAAAGGTTATTTGTAATGTGGAATCTACAACCGTATCAGTGGGGTTTCAATACTTAGTTTCAATAGATTCTGTTAATCCATTTTGTACTTGGTATCAATGTTTAACCCATACATGATTTTTTTAAATCATATGAGGCATTTACCATTTGGAAAATATTGGCTCCCTTAATTATTCGTATCTTCTAGATATGAACATATTCTATAATACAATATTAAATAATCCTATCTGTTAACATGTCAACCAATCCTATAAGAACTTTTTGAAATATTGGAAAGATATAAACCTATCATGGCAGATACAAGTTTTATAGCATTTGAATCTTTGCTTAAAAACTCAAAGTTTTACTTGGTAATAATACTGTTAGCCATGTTCCTTGTGGGGGCAGGCTTCCTTTGCTCATTCTCAAGAAAACGTCTCCCAGCTACCAAACTGTAAAAACCATTGTTTATGTGTCAAGTCCTTGTTTCCACTAAATATGTTGTTTTATGAAAAAATCCAGTTCAGTTCATAACTCAAACATCTACACAGTGCTTTGCTAGAAGATAATCATTGTACTTTGTCAGGCAGCAGAAAATCTTTCCTTCGTTTAAGTTTGTCACAGAGATTATTTTACACAGTCACATGCTCAGGAATTGATATTTATTTTTTTTTCTTTTTCTTCAGGAACATTCTTAAGTTAAAAAGTTATTTCATTAACTATGAGTGTGTGACAATGACCATTAAGATGAACGCTTGGGTAATGAGGAGCCACTGTACTAATGCGCCAGCAGTTTTACCCATCACTGCTTTGTCACTGTCAGTGTCACACCGTGAAAAGTAAAATGAGTTTTAGTATATTATTATGAAAATGTTTCAGACCTGTGGTCATCATTCTGAGAACTCCAGACCTCTTTTCCTGTAACTCTATCAATGTATAGCATATTAAATATTTAGGCATTTATAGAACACAAAACGTTAATAACAACAGTAAAACAATGAAAAAGGATGAAAGAGATTAGCAATTTTTAACAATTTATTTAGGGAGAACATTTCCCTCAATTTTGTACACTATCTCCAATATATGTATTTATATTCACTTCTATTTTTCTTTCTTCAAGAAGACTTACTAGACAATATGACTTTCTTTTTATTTACTCCTATAGAACTTCAATTTTTTTAAATGTTTTATTTATTTCTTTCCTTTTTTTTTTTTTTTACAAATAGTTTATTGTCAAATTAGTTTCCACATAACACTCAGTGCTCATCCCCACAAGTGTCCTCCTCCATGCCCATCCCTCCTTCCCCCCACATCCATCAGTCCTCAGTTTTTGTCCGCATTCAAGAGTCTCTCATGGTTTGCCTCTCTCCCTTTCCCCCACCATTTCCCCCCTTCTTCTCCCCCTTGTTCCTCCGTCAATTTCCTCCTAATCCTCCTATACGTGCAAACATATGATATTTGTCCTTCTCTGCCTGACTTATTTCGCTCAGCATAACACCCTCAAGGTCCATCCATGGTGCTACACATGGCCAGATTTCATTCTTTCTCATTGTCATGT
>NW_024081872.1:119157-285431 GCF_003009895.1 Hyaena hyaena | reverse complement strand
AAATAGAATGAACAGGCAGAAGGGATAAGAAGCTTTTTTCAAAGAGGTAAAGGGTAGAATATGGTTGGATAGGTGAGAGAAGGATGCTGGAATTATCCAGAGAAACTATATAGTCTAATTACTCCTGAGAGAAAGAGATGAAAATGTCGGTAGGTGTAGAATTTATATTACAAAATGGACTCGTTGTGATTGTTTAAGCAAGCTGGAGACCAGAGTTTATCAGGTCTGTGTTCTGGGGAAAAAAGAGAGAAAAGAGAAAGAAGAAGAAGAAAAGAAAGAGAAAAAAAGGGAAAGAAAAATTAAAAAAAAAAAGGGAGGAGGGCAGCTCTCAGGCAGGGATGGGCATGGCGTGATCCAATGCCTCAGGTGGGAGCTCTGCCTTGGAGGTTGTGGGGAGGGGACTGAAGGTGCTCCAGTCCCTTCTTGAACCAAGCGCTGCACCTCGCTTTTTTGGTCGTGTAAAATCCCCCTACCGGGGGCGCAGCCGAAGTTGGTTGCACTCTTCAACCCAGGCCAGTTCCAATCTCCAAATCCCAGTCCGCGTGCCCTGCTGAAATTGCCTTAGACACAGCTTCCCAGGCAACCCCCTCAGGGCAATTCCAGGCCCCCTGCCAAGCTCTGAGGGTGGAATCAGAATCGCTGCTTCCTTCTCTGGGTCGGGCTGGAGCTCAGGGGCGGGGGCTTGCCTGCTGGGTACTCTGAGCCCGAGCCCGCTGGAGTGAAGAAAACTGGGTCCCTCTATGGCTCGTCAACCGAAACATGAACTCACAGGCTAATTTCCTAGTTTTTCGTTCTTTGCCTTCCCTCTGGAATTCCAGCCAGCCAGGAGCGCAGACGCCCGGTGACCGAGCGGCTCTTTCAGGGGCCCCAGCCTCCCTGGAGCTACAATGGTGGCAGGCGCACCACCTCTCTGAAGTCCATCCTCCAGGAGCCAGCACAAAGAAGCAGTTTGTGCGCTCAGCCCCCCCTCCCCCGCTGGGGACCAGTTGGCGTGAGGGGACCTGGTGTGCAGGTATTTGGCATAGAACTTCAATTTTTGATTTGTTATAATAGTGCATTAAGAATAGGAGGTCCTTAAAAAATGTTAAGTGTTACAGAAGTTACAGACCAAGAAACCTACAGTTAGTTCTAAGTTTTTTAAGTTTATTTATTTTCAGAAAGAGACAGCACCAACAGGGGAGGAGCAGAGAGAGAGAGAGAGAGAGAGAGAGAGAGAGAATCCCAAGCAGGATCTGTGCTGTTAGTGCAGAGCGGGATGTGGGGCTGTGAACTGTAAACTGTCCCATGAACTGTGAGGTCATGACCTGAGCGGAAATCAAGGGTCTGACACATAATGGACTGAGCCACTCAGGTGCCCCATAAACCTATAGTTACTTCTGGTCAAGTACTGAACATATATATATATATTCATTACACATCTAGTCCTTTCCTGGGGATGGGGTTAGGAAGAAGAAATAGCGGGAGTGGATGTGAGTAAAACTTTAGCATGTTGTTGAGAAACTTAAAGAAAAAAAGACTAAATAGAATGACTGAGATTACTTGTTAAGAACAATAATTAAATCAGCTCTTTTATCCAGATAAATCTAAATCAAAACAATGCAAACAAAATGGATTTAGCAAAATAATTAAAAACACAGAAATGAAACTGTATGGTAATTATAGGAACTGTCACTTTAAGACAATTGTGTACACAGTAGTGTTTTTAGTATTGATCTTATTACCTTGCTTATTTATTTCTTCAAAATCAGTCCTGATGTTGAAACTGTAGGATGAAAATGACCTTTTGTAAACAACAGAAAAGATCTAAAATGAATTTTTTTCTGAAGCCCAAAGAGACCTAATAATGAGGAGTATTCTCATATTTCTCAGGATACTAACCAAAAAATGAGGCATTGTATTATGGATTGTATTTATGTTATGGTGTTATTTTAAAGAGGTCAGGTATCACTCGTTTTTTAGCTGTTTAATATTTTCTGTCCCTCTGTCTCCCAAAATAGAAAATCCAAAAACGTATGACCAAATTAGCAGAGTGAAACACATATTTTGTGGATCTATTCTTAAAGAAACAAAAATATTGGGTAAAACTCAATCTGTGGTAATCTTGTGGGGATAGTCTCATTTGCAAAATCGTCAAAATGCTACATGTCAGAATTATTTTGCCCGTTGAAAATTCATTGCACAAAACCTAGTTTACAGATTTTCTTAACTCACAAGGTTTTAAGATCTATTGTTACATAGTCAGAACATCGCTATTTCTAGACAGAATATGCGTTCTCCAATGGAAATGATTTGGTGGCCCACAATTATAAACATGCCTAAACCAACTCCAACTTTACAGCAGAATATTCCAGAACCCCATCTTATTCTTCTGATGGTTCCAGAAAAAAAGAGTAACTACAAATGATTTAGAATTCTAATCTCAAATTATGCTTGTCTCAAGACTTGTCACCATCATTTGCTTTATTTCCACTTAATGAACATGTCCTCAGCCAGATGACCAATGTCCCATTTTGTCGGGAACTATGGGGGTTCTCCAGACGTAGTTCTTTTCAGAACTAAAACTGCCAAAGGCCAAGTAAACCAGGATGATTGATCTTTATCTCTTATCTACATATAGCATGAGTGTCCATCACTTTTTATCTCTGATCTTAAGTACTTCAGTCAGCTTCTTTGATAGTTTTTATCTGTAAAATGAAAACTAATAATCTCACTACAATAGAGTTGTTGCAAGAAATACAAATAATATCTGTAAAAACTCTGTCACAGCTCTTGGTTTATAGTAGGCAATAACTGCCAATTCTTTGGATTGTCTTTCTTTTTCTTGGGAAATGGAAATAATTGTTTGATACACATAATATATAAACATCTAAAATTTAAAAAATACTGGAAAAACATGCTTGATGAAAATGAAGAGTCATTTCTCAGAAGGAAAATACATCATAGCATTGGCATATAAAGGAGTAATACAACTTCAGCAATAATAATACATACATCAGAGAAAATTGATATCACCTTTCATTGATCTAAAAATATACCAATAAAATAATGTTAATATTTAGTATTAGTAAAAGTATCAGGAATCAATATTCTTATGTCCTTTGTTGGAAGCATAACTGTATAACATTTATAAAGGCTAATAGATACAGTTTAACAAAATGTCAAATAAACATACCATTGGACCAATAATTTTAGTAGTAGTATTCTATCCTACAAAAGCCTTTGTTCATGTAGCCAAAGATGTATCATGGACAATGACCATTGCAACATACCTTGCCTAAGGAAAAGTTGTAAACAAATCAAGAGTTAAATATATTATGGTGAGTGTAGCCACCATTCTATGAAACATCTTAAGACCATTAAACACAGTGACATAAATCAGTAAGTACTGACAGAGAGAAAATTCCTTAATGTAGGTTTGTTAAATAAACATGAGAAGGAAAATGCTATATATAAAAAAGTACATAGTAACACATATAGATAGAAAAATAATTTTTCCTGAAAAACTGTGTGTGTGAGAGCAAGAGAAACAGAGAAACATCCAGAAATATGCACCAAAGCTTTAAAGCTAGTTTTCACTGGAGTGTAGAAGAGATTTATCATTATCCTTAATGCTTGTGTATTTGATTTATTACCTTGTGCAAATATTACTACTGCATTTAGAAGCAATAAATAAGTAAATAATGTCTTTTTTTCAAGAAGAGTTTTAAATGTGATTTGTCAGAAAATTGTCTTGCTTGAAACATAAAAGTCCATAGGCTTAGGACATATGTCTATCTTGCTCCTCTCTGAGAACAAAGCATCTGTCACAGTGCCAGGCACCAGTTGGTCCTCAAAAAATGGTGAGAAAATATCTATTTAGTGTTAGTTATTCTACAGGGAGCTGAGTTGTGTAACTGCCTGTAAAGACTGTCAAAGCATTTCTTAAAAATTTTACTCTCTCATATGCCGTGAAACTTTGCCATGAGATTTTTCTATACATATATATAAAAAGGTAAAAACTAAAGCAGAACTCCAAAGAACAGTTAAGTTTGAAAAAACGACAGTGAGCTGGGGAGGCTGGGTATAATTACAGGACTAACTGAAAACTCAAGAGTATTGGGGGGCAAAGTCAGGAGAAGATGATCAGGGGTAGGCAAGACCTTGATCTATGTGGGCATAAAGGAAGTGACACGGTGACATGAGAGGGGACAAAGTCAACATAACTTTTGTGCTATTTTTCTGAGAGAAAAGTCAGTTATCTCCATCCTATTTCATCAATTCATTTTTAAGTTTTCATTTTAATTTCTCTGAAAGCAGGATGTGCCTTTCAGTTGATGGTGTTTTCAGTTGCTATCAATCAGCCAGGTAGCAGATTTGTGAAAGTCTATTCTTGACTCCTGTTAAGATCAAGAAAACTCTGGCATCAAAGAATCTTAGAATTAATTTATAAATTAAATGCTTTCGATCTTCCCAAAACTGTTACTCTAAGAATAATCTTTAAGGGATCTCTCATTTTAAACTTGTAAATCGGAAACAGTGTTTTTTATGTTATGGCTGAACAAAATATTAACATTAAAATGAGCGTTTCACCTTGTTAATCCAGCCATCAGTTGCTCAGTTGGTGGACATTTGGGTTGTATCCTCTTTTGGAATATTATAAATAATGTTGTTATGAACATTCAAGCAAAAGTTCTTGTGTGTGTGCACTCTAATTTCTCTTGGTTTTAAATTCAAGAATATGGGGTGCCTGGGTGGCTCAGTTGGTTAAGTGTCCGACTTCGGCTCAGGTCATGATCTCACTGTTCGTCAGTTGGAGCCCCATGTCGAGCTCTGTGCTAACAGCTAGCTCAGAGCCTGGAGCCTGCTTCAGATTCTGTCTCCCTCTCTCTCTGACCCTCCCCTGCTCACGCTGCCTCTCTCTCCCTCTTATAGAAATAAATAAAACATTAAAAAAAATTAAATTCAGGAATAGAATTACTGGGTCACATAGTAATGCTATATTTAATATTTTGAGAAGCTCTCAAACTTTTCCAGTGTGGCTGTATCATTTCACAATCCACTCAGTAATTTTGAAGGTTCTGATTTCTCTACCTCCTCAACAATGCTTCTTCATTTTTTCTCTTTATGCTCCTCAGAGTAGAGTATCTCAATGAATCTTTATCCAAATTTGCCAGTTCCTTCTTCTAGTAGTTCAAATCACTTCAGATTTTATAATTTTCAACTCCAGAATTGTGTTTTTTAATAATTTTTATCTTCTCTTGATATTTGGTATTTGTGAGCCATCATTCTGTTACTTTCCATTAACTCTTTAGATATAGTTTTCTTAGTTCTTTAAACATAATTTATAATAACTACTTTAAAGTCTTGAATTAGTCCAAAACCTGGGCTTTTTCTGGAACAGTTTCTCGGATTTATTGTTTTTTTTTTACTTGACCATATCTTCTTATTTTTAAACAATTATTGTTTATTTATTTATTTTTGAGAGAGAGACAGAAGGCAAGTGAGCATGGGAAGGACAAAAAAAGAGAGAGAATCCCAAGTAGGCTCAGCACTGTCAGTGAGATCCCAGTGCAAGTCTGTCTCATGAACTGGGAGATCATGACTTGAGCTGAAATCAAGGGTCTGGACGCTTAACTGACTAAGCCGCCCCATTGTTCCATATCTTCTTATTTCTTTGCATGCTTCATATATTTTTTTTAAATGATACTTTAAATAATATAATATGGAAGTGCTAAAAATCATATCCTCTCGCTTTCCTCCACAGTCTGTTGTTATTTATTTAGTGACTTTCCTGCACTAATTCTGCAGAGTTTCTATTACTTGTCTCTTGAGACCATTGAAGTCATTTTTTTTTTTTTGTCAGTTTAGTGTTCATCTTAAGATTGGGCAGGCATTTTTTAATATTTTTTACTAATTAGTCTCCAACCCATTGCTAAAAGTCTCATTGTTTTAGACAAGACTCAAAACACCTACATTTTACAATTCTATGTTAGCTTTCATCTCTTGCTTACATGAAAATTCAAGGTCAGAGAGATGTGAGAGATAAAAGCCCTGTACATGACTGCCCTGTACGTGACATGGTCTCTAGATTTCCAGGAATATGTTACAGCTTTTCAAAGTCCCTTACAACTATTATAATCCCAGGATTTCCCTTTTAAGTATTTGGCCAGCCTCTTGCTTGCCCCAACTAGTGTCTCTGCCTTGACAAAATACCAGAGACAGCTTTCCCCACCGAGCACAATTTTATGAGGAAAATTAAAGACAAATCCTGGGAATGGGGATTGTTCATACAGTTGTCAAATAATCAAATTGTTCCATTTTAGATAGACAAGGCTTTTTAGGAAGTTCCAAACCTACTCTCCCAGCTCTAGTGTATACTGGGCTACTAGTTTCAAGGATACTGTTAAACTGGGGAGAGGATGATGAAAATAGGGCAGATGAAAATTCTAAAACTAAACACTGTTTTTACAAAGATTCAGTATTTGTTTAGAAATGTCCTTCAGATTGTTCCAAACCTTTGTTTGGTTTCCAGAGTTTGGAAAATATTGATCTTAATCATTTTGGCATTGTCTTCATTGCTTTTGCGAAAGAACACATTTTGGAGGTCTTTATCATGTCATTCCAGGCATTTGACATGTTCATTGGGATTTTTATAGTTTCCTGTGCTCACTTATTACTATGGATTTCTGAACACTTTAAGACTTGGCCTCAATTTGTCTTTCTGGCCTCATCTTTCTTCTTTCTGATAAGTACTTTATAATGCAATAACATTGAACCATCCATTTCTCTACCCCACATTTCACTTAATATTTCCTAGCTTACTTTTGCTGTTCTCTCTGCTTATTTCAAGCTTATTCACTTTGGTTTTGAATAACTCCATTCAGTACATTTTAAAAAATAATAATGCCAAAAATTATAATGATATCAACCAACATTTCTGAACACAATATCATCGACTACTCTTTATTTTAAGTACTTTGCATTATTATCTCAGTTAATCCTCACAAAAGTCTATAATGCAGAAAGAACATTAAAATAACAATTTTTAAGTCAGGTGAAATAAGACTTGTTAAAGACTTAATGCAGTCTTAGAGATAGGAGCATAGGTCACCAGCATTATTTTAAACTCGAGTTACCAGGTTTAAGTCACCTGATTGAGAAGAAAAAGAGAGATTAATTTTAAGGACAATTATGATAAGCTAAATTTTTAACATGTCACTTGTGAGATACCTAAATGAAGAAATTCAGCAAGTGATTGGTTACATAAACCTGCAAAGCATAAGAGAGGTCAGGTTGGAGATGCAGATAGGAATTATGAACATGTAAGTAGTATTTCACATTTAGGAGTGAGTAAGCTTGCCAATACAATGTAGCAGAAGTTTGATGACAGATATCTGAAAGTATCCAAAATTCTAGAAAAAGCTAATTATAAAGAGAATGGGATTAGAGAGCGCATGTCATGTGTGAAGAAGAGGCATAACTTGGATTATCATTAGAGCTTTAAGGTATAATCTTTACATAATCTTTCATATACTGGACAGGAGAAAGAAATAATGAGTACAGAGGTACAAAGGCTCATGAGTAGAGAAGAAAGACATTCCAAGAATAAAGAGGAAAGAATTTAGTAGAGATTTGTAAACATTACCTGGAGTTAAATGGGAAAGTCTATTGAAAGGTATTGCATCATTTTTTAGCTTTTCATCATTTTTAGCTTTTAAATTAAAAAAATGTTTATTTATATATCTTGTGAGAGAAAGAGAGACATAACTTGGATTATCATTAGAGCTTTAAGGTATACCAGTGTGAGTTTGGGAAGGGCAGACAGAAATGGAGAATGAGAGAAAGAATCCCAAGTAGGCTCCACACTGTCAGTGCAGAGACTGATGTAGGGCTGGAACTCAAGAACCATGAGAACATGACCTGAGCCAAAATCGAGTCATATGCTTAACTGACTGAGCCACTCAGGTGGCTCATCTGAAGTGATTGCTCAGTATCTTAGAATGGCACTAGGCCATAAGATTGGCTGGGCCAGGGTTCAGAGCTCTGAAGACAGAACAAAGAAGACATTATAGTTATAATTTCAAGATCAAAGTGTGTTCATTTCTCCACATATTTTTTAGTTTCATATTACACTGAAGTAAGCCTTAAAAAAAGGAGATATGCATGTAAAAAACTATTCAGCACACAAATGTCTCTTGGAGCATTGTATTTTTATACTAGCCTAAACATTGATTATAGTAGACAGGAATAGAATCTAGCCAGAAAGACACATTTTAAAATTATCATCTTTGGGGCACCTGGGTGGCTCAGTCAGTTAAGTGGCCGACTTCGGCTCAGGTCATGATCTAATGGTTCATGGGTTCAAGACCTGCATCGGGCTCCATACTGACAGCTAGCTCAGAGCCTGGAGCCTGCTTCAGATTCTGTATCTCCCTCTTTCTCTGACCCTCCCCTGCTCATGCTGTCTCTCTCTCTCCCAGAAATAAATATAAAATAAAATTATAATCCTTTTTCTATGTAATTGAAACTCAATTTTTTAACAAGACCTAACATATGCCTATATGATGTTTTAACATGAATAAAAGTCAAGATAGTTACAAACTTTTTAATTTGTTTTCAATCTCTAAATCAAAGAAAAATTATTAAGACAGTTTTGAATTTATATTATCAATTGCTTTACAAATATAAAAATCTAAAATAATAATGTATTTTTGTCTTTGTATTTTATTTTAAGCATTTTAATTCAGAATTTTATTTATTGAAAAAATACATTTATATTAAGGTACAAATGGCATTGAATTCTAAAGTTTACATAAAATAACACTTTCAAAATCTGATTTTTTATGGAAGCCGTTAATATTGTGATAATCTGCAACTTGAATATGTTGTTTATTAACAAGGTAGCAATTTTTTCTAGTATAAATAGATAATTAAAATTTCTAGATATTGATATTAACATTCTGCTTCTAGATTAAATATTATCTCAGTTAATTTCACACACAGTGGCAAGCAGAATCTACTAATTAATGTTTCACAATCTTTGTTAATATGGTTATTTCTTAATTCTGTAAATTTCATACAAACTAAACTTGCATTACGTGGATAAATATCTTTTCAAATTTGGAATTTTACCACATTTAAACAAAAGGCAAAAGCTTATCCTTGAGAAATCAAATTTAAATTAATACTCAGAATTTATATACATTACTAAATATCTTCGGTAAAGTTTAAGTAACTATTAATAGTTTAACTAAGGATCACATAAATATTTTTTAAAATTTGTAATAAATCTAAAAATAGATGTGTTAGGAACTATCTAGATCAAATATTTGAGAGGAATGTATTCATTTCTTAGAACTATTATGACAAGTTAATACTACATTAGTGCTTAAGACAACAGAAATTTAATTTTTCATAGCTTTGGAGGCCAGAATTCTGAAATCTAGGTGTTCTTAAGGCCAGACTCGCTATGCAAGCTCTAAAGTAGAATCTTTTCTTGTGTTCTCCTGATGATGGGAGTTGTTGAAATTCTTTTTCCTTGGTTTATGGCCATATTAGTTCAATCTCTACCCTTGTCTTCATGGGGCCTTTTCCTGTTCTGGTCTTTTATAAGGAAACTTGTCATTGTAATTAGAACCCACCTAGATAATCTTCTCATCTCAAGATTTTTAACTTAATCACATTTTTCTCCATGGAAAGGTCATAGTCACTCTTTTGCCATAGACCACACTATTCAGTTGTTCCAGGGATTAGGAAATTTATACGGTTTAGGGAAGCCTTTTCTTTTATTTCCTGTCAACCACAAGAAAGGACATAAAATTGATTCCCTTTTGGCTCATTTTCCTTCTGAATATTTTGCTCAGATCAGCTACCATCCTTTGCAACAAAAAATGTTATTGCAAACAGTAACAGCTATGTTTACATTCCACTAATTGAATAATTCCATTAATTGAATAATTAAAAAGTTACAAATCACTGATTTCCATCTTTAGATTGCTTAAAGCTAAGTATCAACTGCTGCTATATTTAGCCTCCTCTCTTGAAGTCACCCAAAATAAAGTTCATTTGAATTTGTTCTTGATCCAATCTATTCTCCATTCAACTCATTCATGTAGCTTATTGAGAAATGTAAAAAAAAAAAGTAATAACGTAACAAGAGTGTATTGTGTGTGTATTTGTGTATGTGTATGTTTGCATGTTCATGATATAAATTTTATTTTAATACTCTATATCCAGATCTGTCAAAATACTATCAAGATCAAAACTAAAAGAATAATACAGAATAAGATTAGTAAAAGAAGGGCATGTCTTGCAGTCTGAAAACTTCTAAATATTTATGGAAAAATGGAAAGAAAAACATGTTCATGAATCAGAAGATAATATTATTAGGATGGCATACATTCAAATTGATCTACAGATTCAAAACAATCTCTATCAGATTTCTAACTTTCACTTTTTTGCAGAAAATGACATGTTGGTTATAAAATTTATATGAAAATGAAAAGTACACAGAATAACCAAAGAGTCATGAAAGAGAACAGTTAGAGGACTCATACTTTCTGAGATCAAAACTTATTGCAAAGCTATAGCACTCATGTGAGTGTAGTACTAGCATATGAGTGGGTATATTGATCAATGGAATAATGTTGAAAGTCCAGAATAAACCCTCTAAATATTGACAATTGATTTTCAAAACAATGTTGAGATAATTCAATGAGGAAAAGAATATTTTTTTCAACACATGGTGCAAGGACACTAGTTATCTATCACAAAAACAATTTGACCTCTTCTTTACATACAAAAACTAATGGCAAATGGATCATAGACCTAAACATAAAAGCTGAAGCTGTAGTAATCTCAGAAGAAAACAGAAGTAAATCTTCATGATTGTGCATCAGTCAATGATTTCTTTGATGTGACACTAAAACTACAGTGAGGAAATTTTTACAACTGATAAATTGAATTTCATCAAAATTTAAAAGCTAAAATTATTTCTGAGGAGAAAATTCTGAATACAAAATTATTTTACAAAGGATCATCTAAAATGCAAACTGAAGATGGACTTTTGTTTGTTTCTTCTTGAGCCTTGGTTTTGTTGTTGTTGTTTTGTTTTGTTTTCTGTAGCTTAGACCAGAATGAGAAATAAGGAGCAGAAGAGAAGCTGATCTTGTAAGAGATGATCTCACGAGGTAGTCAATTGGAACTTCCCTCTAGGACAGAGTGCCCATAGTTGGGTTATAGAACACTGTCAAGGTGTGGAAGGGGATAGTTGGTGTAAGAATACCACAAATTCTTCTGACAATTTGTTTAAATCTGAAAACAAGGCTTATTCTCAGTCTGCATGAGAGATGACCACATGTCATGACAAGCCACTTCAAGTCCTGTGGGAGGCTGGAGGGTGGCATAGTGCATTCTTTGCTCATTAGTAGCCTTTTGCAATGTATTCCTGATTATGCAGATTTATGTATCATATCATAAAACTTTAAGAAACCTGACTCTCACAATGCAAGACTGTTTTAAAATAATTCTTGTAAAGAAATAATTCATGGAAGCACAAGTATATAAAGAGAAAATGATTGTACTGACAATAAACCTTACTAAAAATTCTCCACTGTAAATATTATGAGGTTAAAATATGAACAATCTAATCAGATTTGATAAAAATTTTACCGAGAAGTTTCTGTATGTCTTAGGTGTTCATAGGGAATTCGTACAGAAGTACTAATGTCCACTGCTCCTCCCAGAGGGAATTATATACGTATGCCTATTGATTTGTATCAACTTTTGTCACATTATTTTGGACAATGAAATATGAAAATATGAGTGGAGTTATCCATTATGAAATTTAAAAATTGATTTAGACAAATGCATTAGTTTTCTAGGATGCCATGAAAAATTTCCACAAGCTAGTAACTTAAAACGAAGGTAAGAGTTTGAAATCAAGATGTCAGCAGGATTAGTTCCTGAAGCCTCTGGAGAGGAAAAATGTCCCATGTCTTCCTCTTAGATGCTGGTAGTTGATGGCAACCTTTCCCATCACTCGAATTCCTGACCCCACCTCCACACAACCTTCTGGTCTGTGTCTCTGTCCCCTTCTTTCACTGTGAAGACCCCGATCATTGGATTTAAGGCTCCATCTAAACTCAAGAAAATTTCATTTTGGGATTCTTAACTAATCACATCTGTGAAGACCCTGTTTCCAAATAAGGTCTCATTCTAAATAAAATAAAGGTTTTGCACTAACATCACTTTTAGAGGGGACCCTATTCAATAAAATATTACAGGCTGGCTTGCTTAAACAGAAGATATTAATTTTCTCACAGTTTTGGAGGCTAGAAATCCCAGATCAAGGTGTCTGTATGTTTGGTTTCCTCTAGGTCTCTCCCCTTGGCTTGAAGATAACTGCCTTCTCACTCTGCCCACAGGGTCATCCCTATCTCTGTGTGCCTTAATTTCTTTTTCTTTCTTCTCTTTGTTTGTTTGTTTGTTCTTGTTGTTTTGCTTTTTTGAGAGAGAGAGCGAGCCCACAGTGTGTGAGTGGGGAAGGACAGAGGGAGAGGGAGAGGGAGTGGGAGAGAGAGAATCTTAAGCAGGCTCCATGACTAGCAGAGGCTGGATGTGGGGCTCAATCTCACAACCTTGAGACTATGTCCTGAGCCAAAATTAAGAGTCTGATGCTTAACCAACAGAGCCACCCAGGCACCCCATGTCTTAATTTCTTCTTATAAGAATATCAGTCATATTGGATTAGGACTGACCCTCATGATCTCATTAAATTTAATTAAAGATTTTTAAAGACCTGATTACCAAATACAATCACATTATAAGGTATTATGAGGGTATTAGAACTTCAACATATGAATTCTGGGGAAGATACAATTTAGTTCATAACATAACACAAGAAAAATGAGTGAAGACATTGAACAGATACTTGAAGAAATAAAGATATACTGGTAGCCAATAAACTTAAAAAATGTTCAGTCTCAGTAGTCATTAGGTTAATGCATATAAAATCCTAATAAAGTGGACTTGCTGTTTTAGTTCTGGAATATAAAGAGTTTGAAAAATGTTACTCCTATCCTTAAGAAAAGAGAAAGCTGAATAGATGGAAAATCAACAGCTTTTCTTGAACACATAGAGGAATCAAGGTTGTTGGGCAAATCACCACTGGGAAATACTGAGAGATGGGTGAATCCAAATAGTCAGAGAGGAGATTTTCAGTTGTGAGGCAAAAGTTGCTGGAGTCATGAAATGTTAGAAACACACAAGTGGAAATTTTGATGTGTGGTTGAAACTAAGTGTGGGCTAGCATAAAAGTGAGGAAGCCCTAGAAGCTTCAGTCTCAGGGAGGGCTGAGATTTGTGGGTTGGGCCACCAGAAAGTCCATTAGGTTTTCACACTGAGGACCTGAAAAAAGAAATCCTCTCACTTATTGCTCTAGCTGGGGGAGGGAAAGAGGAGTCATTGTGAAAAGGCTGCCTTTTCTTCATAAACAGGATTACTCTCCACGGGGGGCCAGGCTTTACTAAGGTGTTAGGTCACTGTGTGTGTGTGTCGGATGGGGGGAATTTTCTCTCACTCAAGCCCCCTTTAGCTTTTCTCTCTCACCTAAGGATGGAGAGAAAAGGACAAAGAGCACTGGAAATATGTGAAAATGTCAGAGCTCAGAGATAACTCACTCAAAGACTGAGAGTTATTATAGAATTATAGAAAGCCTCCCCTTCTCATCTTATCACCATTTAATAGGGCTCCAGTGCAATAGGAGATTACAGTAGACAGGACTGCAAGATGCAGACTATCTGAGGGGTTCTCAGAGAAGCCCAACAACAACTGGGGACACATAAGCAAGGACACTAGAGGGATTTAAAGCTTCTGGTACTGCCAACATTACAGTAAGCATTAAGCACAATCCAACTCACACTCAAATTAACATATATTCTCCTATTAAATTCTCATCTACTTCAATATCTATTAGGTGATGCAACACTATAAAATTTCCAATTATACATTTAAGGACTAGAGCAATTATATCAAAAGATTGTAGACCTTGATGCTATAAACATTATCCTCTGGGTATCCAAAGTCTTGGGAACATGGAAGAAACCATGCATAGTATTTGAACCATACTGAACTAAAATCCTGATTCTGCTGCAATTTTATGACCTTATGCATTGAGATGATCAATAGTCACTGACTTCTTAATGAAGTGAAACAGAATTTGCCACTTCAGAATATACCTTATTAGCATAATGATTATCTTGAATTGGTTATGTAAAGAAACTGCATACATTGGAAAAGTTCGAGAAAGCAAGTAATAGATTCCCTTTTTAAAATACATTTACATTTGTAATGGAAATCTCCATGTGGATGCATGTATCCCTCTTTGTACCCAGAAGAAAAGGCTAACTAAATCTCTAAAAATTCTTATCAAAGGAGAATCAATTAGCGGACTTAAATCTGTATAACAACAATACTCTTGTTACTTGTTCCTGTGCTTTTCCTGGTGGCCCCTCATTAACAGGACCCCATAACACTTTTCTTTTGTCTTTAACTGAGGATGGATTAAGGTGGTGGCTTAGGCCTTTCCAGGGAGTAGTTACTCAGTTTTCTGGAGGAAATACAGGTTATTAAACTTCTGTTTACTTTCTCTTGTTATTCTGCCTTTTTCTTACAGTGATGGAGAATGGGTGGAGGTGTCATATCAGAGTCTTGAGGAGTAAAGGGAAATTTTTTTCTTCCCCCACGCTTGTATATATCAAACTTCAACAAACTGTGTTAGCATTCTAACATTCATGTTGTTTTCAGCTCAGTGATGAAAACACATATTCTTAATTGCTTATTGCTTTTTTGGTGATAGAAATTATAGTAAATAATAAATGCTTCCTAATATTGTCAGTTTGCTTTCCCCCCTCATAGTTATTTTCCTCTCTTAACTATAGCATGTTATTCTCCCTCATGGTTACAGACTCTACCACTTCAAAACTGTTAAGCTGTTCCATCTTCTTAACTAATAAATGCCTCCTCAAAGGCACATCTCTGTATATCTTAGAAAATGATGTGAACCCATTGTGACTAAATCACTTGCAAAACTGAGGCCTCCAGTTGGATGTCAAGCAATAAACAGTCTACAGTTGTGTGCATTCTCAAGGCATGAGCCTCGGCAAGAAAAACCAAAAGGATCTTCTCTCAGAAAGCTACAGAACATTCCCCTGAACCACTTATTGCATGTGCTTATAACTGATCGAAACATCACCACCAAATCTTTTCAGACTCACCATTCTTTAGATGGGAGAGTCCTTCAAATCCATAAACTGTTCTTTATTCACACCAGTGCAGGATATCTCCTTCCTACCAACAGGCAGCAGAGAAGTAGAGACAGACTGTATGCTGTCAAAACTCAAGTATATTTTATTTATGTTTTTGGGTTTTTTGTTTTTAATTATGACAAAAGACAACTAACATAAAATTTACCATCTTAATCATTTAAAAAAATTTTTAATTTTTATTTATTTCTGAGAGAGAGAGAGAGAGTGAGAGTGAGAGAAAGAGAGACAGCATGAGCAGGGGAAGATCAGAGAGAGAGAGGGAGACACAGAATTGGAAGCAGGCTCCAGGTTCTGAGCTGGCTGTCAGCACAGAGCCCGATGCTAGGCTCGAACCCACAAACTGTGAGATCAAGACCTGAACAGCAGTCAGACGCTTAACCAACTGAGCCACCCAGGCACTCCTACCATCTTAATCATTTTTAAGTGTACAGCTCAGTACTGTTAAGTACTCTGTTGTATTACCAATCTCCAGAATTATTTTTATTCTGCAAAACTGAAACTCCATATCTATTAAAGAGTAACTCCCTATTCCTCCCTCCCACCATTCCCTGGCAAACACCATTCTACTTTCTATATCTAAGAATTTGACTACCTAGGTACCTCATTTAAGCGGATTCATATAGTGTTGTCTTTCTGTGACTGGATTATTTCATTTAGCATTATGTTCTCAAGGCTCAATCATATCAGAATTTTCTTCCTTTCGAAGGCTGAATAATACTTCATTGTGTATATACCACATTTTGTTTATCCATTCATCTTTCAGTGGACACAGGTTACTTCCGCCTTTTGGCTATTGTGAATAATACTGCTATGGGCATGGGTGTACAAATATCTCTTTGAGATTGTGCTTTCAGTTCTTGTGGGTATATACCCAGAAGTGATATTGTTGGATCATATACTAATTCCGTATTTCGTTTTTTGAGGAACCCCCATATTGTTTTCCATAACAGCTGCATCATTTCGCATTTCCACCAATAATGCATAAGGGTTCCAATTTCTCCACAACCTTTCCCAACACTTGCTATTTTCTTGTTTTTTTTGACAGTATCTGTCCTACTAAGTATGAGATGATATTTTCAACATGAAACGTATTAAGTGTTGCAGCTTTTGCAAATGTTCTTCAGTATTTCCAATCTTTTGTTTTAAAACCACAAATTCTTAAATCTTACACTAGGAATTCAGACCCAGAAATGGAATCAGCATCGCAAAGGGAAAGGACTTATGATTTTAAGCCACACAGGGGATACCAGTGTAGCCTATTGCAGACTGGTGTTCAGAATCCCTGCTCTGTATCCCTTCCAGTAGTACTTCATTATCAGAAGGTACGTCTGCCACCATGGGACTGGAAATCTATGATATACTGACTTTTCTCTCAGGAGATACTCAATTCCCTCACTCTTCTCTCTGATCTTTCTGTAAATTATGTATCAGTGAAATATTCTATCATGTCTGAGTTTCTGATTGTTACTTATGCAGTTATGACAACTTTGCCCTGAATAAGTGTGTATAACACTCATAACATTTCTTTTACTAGATAATTGGGCCAAATACAAATGTAACTAAATTTTAGAAAATCCCTACGGGGAAAAGTAGTTATATGCGGTCTTTTTTGTTTCTAGAACTGTGCCAAAATATCACAGTATAAAATAAAAGGGTGAAATTTAGAAGAAATAAAACAATATTTAAACTTAAGATATTTTGCTTATGGCCTTGGGGAAAAATAATGTGTTTGAAATTAAATAGACTTTTAATCTTGTATTTTTTTCACTTTTACCCACTAGAATTTATTAGAGATAATAATCTCTTAGCATACATAGCACACATAGCATATTTCACTTTTCAGAGTGATTCCCTATGAATTATTTAATCTCCCAGAAGTCAGTATTCATGCCATTGACATTGAACTTTGTTACCTGAATATTCTTCAGAGGTTTCAGGCCTTGTGCATTTGCCTCTGCTTTTCCCAATGCTTGGAATGTGTTTTTGCTTCTCTCTATCTTCCACTGTTTGGCTAGCTCTTACTCATTCTTCACTTCCTAATCTAGAAATTGTCTCTTCAAGAAAGTTCTTTTCCTATTCCTGCATCTGAGAACCTTTTGTATTTCGTCCCACAGAATGATGAATGAGACTTTTTAACACCCTGCTTTTTTTTTCTTTCATAGTTTATTGTCAAGTTGGTTTCCGTATAACACCCAATGTTCATCCCAACAAGTGCCCTCCCCCATGCCCATCACCCTCTTTCCCTTATTTACCACCCTCATCAGCCCTCAGTTTGTTCTCAGCATTCAAGAGACTCTCATGTTTTGCCTCCCTCCATCCCTCTCTGCAACTATTTTTCCCCTTTTCCTCCCCCATGGTCCTCTATTAAGTTTCTCCTGATCCACTTATAAGTGAAGACATATGGTAACTCTCTTTCTCTGCCTGACTTATTTTGCTCAGCATAACACTCTCGAGTTCCGTCCACGTTGCTACAAATGGCCAGATTTCATTCTTTCTCATTGCCATGTAGTATTCCATTGTATAGATAAACCACATCTTCTTGATCCATTCGTCAGCTGATGGACATTTAGGCTCTTTCCATGACTTGGCTATTGTTGAGAGTGCTGCTATGAACATTGGGGTACATGTGCCCCTATGCATCAGCACTCCTGTATCCCTTGGGTAAATTCCTAGCAGTGCTATTGCTGGGCCATAGGGGAGTTCTATTGTTATTAATTTTTTGAGGAACCTCCACACTACTTTCCAGAGGGGCTGCACCAGTTTACATTCCCACCAACAGTGTAGGAGCACCATGCTTAATAGATTAGCATTTTCCAGTTCCTTGTCAGTCTTTACCAATGGACTACACATTCTTCATAAACTGAGACTAAGATCAGTTCACCGTCTATTCGAGCATTGTCTCAGGCATTTAAATTGTATTCTATACAAATCTGTTGAGTAAATGAATGAATAAATATTAATGAATAAACATACATTCATATCCCCTTTGAAGCTAAAAATATACCAAGTCTGACTGAAGGAAAAATATGGTTATAAGATAATACTGCATACATGTAGCTCAAACAGAAATTCCCTGAGGAAATTTTCCAAAAGAGAGGGAGGCTGCCTTATTTAAATTGTATTCTAAGTACACTGTGAGAAATGAAAAAAAAAAAGCATATTATCAGCTAAGTTTTTCAAAAGAGAAAACTGTGACAAGACACATCAAGTGACTGGTTGAAGTATTTCCATACAAGTTTCCCCAAAACCCAACCTGAGACTAAGTTTTAGGCATAGGTGGTAAGGAATCCTTGGAATTATCTTTATAGTCTTGTATGTGTTTCCCTGAGAATCTGATGTAATTAGTCTGCAGCTGCCTTAACATTTCAGTAATAAAAGTAACAATCATGTTTTATGCTATTGATCAAGCTCTATTTATGTTCTAGGCACTGTATGAAGCCATTTAAATAGACTATTTCATTTAATGTCATAATAACGTTATGAAGTAGTTAACATTATCATCCTCGTTTTTTTAAAAGAGGACTGAAGCTTAAAAATATTGGCTTGTGTACATTTTTGTGTATGTGTGTATCTCCTAAATGATTGTAGGTATAGGAACCTCTGTTTTGTGAGCGTGGTGATACGGTATGATCTTGTGTACTTGTATATTCGTATCTTGTATGATACTGTATAGCCCGTTTTTCTAAGTCACAGACCCCTTTGTTCAGTGATTCAGAGCACTGACAACATTGTAAAAATGCTTGGCTGGTAATTCTCGTGCATTTTGTTTTTCTCTCATCACCTGATTTAAAAATCCAGCATTTGAGGGGTCCCCGGGTGGCTTAGTTGGTTAAGCATTTGACTTAAGCTCAAGTTATGATCTCATGGTTCATGAATTCAAGCCCTGTGTTGGGCTCTGTGCTGACAGCTCAGGGCCTAGAGCCTGCTTTGGATTCTGTGCCTCACTCTCTCTCTGCCCCTCCCCCATCTACTCTCTGTCTCTGTCTCTCTCTCAGAAATAAATAAACAATTTTTAAAAATTAAAAATAAATAAGTAAAAATCTAGCACTTGCTAAAATAACTGACAGAAATGATTGGACAAGCTGGTGAAGTAATGAAAATTAAGAAAAGGAAAATAATTCCTTCCTTCAATGGTGTGGATTTATTTTTTTCCCTTAAGTGGCATCTACGTAAGTTAGAAATACTATTTATTAAAATTGGTAAAATTTGAAAGAAAATTGGCTTGTGGAGGAGGGTACGTGATCCAAGACCTGACGGTTTGGAACACAGTCCCATTTTTGTGTTTGCTAAGTGTGTGATATAATAAGCTTCAGTTTCCATATCTATAAAAATGGACTATTAGAGCAAGCATCTCATAGGTTTGTCTTGCTGATTAAGAGTGGTAATGTACTTAACATGTATATATGGCTAGCAAATATAATGTTCTATTAACAAGAGCTTTCATCTCTGGTTTATCTTTCTCTCCAGATTATAAGGTCCATGAAGGCAGGGCATATATCTGCTTTGTATATTCTGCTCAGTGTGCAGCAAACTCTTTAGCATTTACTAAACAGTTAAATGCTTGAGGATTTTTAAATCCAAAATCACTTAATATGTGTTGAAATCAAAACTGAAACAAGTATAATGGCTGCATATGGGGGATACCTGGGTGGCTCAGTCGGTTAAGGTCCAACTCTTGATTTCAGCTCAGGTCATAAAAAAAACAAACAAAAAACAAAAAACCTGAAACAAGGAAAAGAACAGAAGCATTCATGCTGTAAAAGCATTTGTCTCCATGGTTCTTAAAATAGCATTGTGCCAATCAAACATATAATTTATAATCGCACATGAGTTATAAAAATTAATGCAAGACTTAACATTGATTTATAGAAAATTGTCCTTGTAGTTCCAGCCTGGGTGCTCAGTACACAGGTCCCTTAGAAATCATTTAAATGCTCAGGCAATCTGAGATATCCATTTTCTTTCTTTTTATTCTCTCCCCCTTACTTCTATTCTCTCTTTAAAAATTTTTTTGAATGTTATTTATTTTTGAGAGATAGAGTGTGGATGGGGGAGGGACAGAGAGAGAGGGAGACACAGAATCTGAAACAGGCTCCAGGCTCTGAGCTGTCAGCATAGAGCCCGACGCAAGGCTCGAACCCATGAACTGTGAGATCAAGGCCCGAGCCGAATTGGATGCCTAACTGACTGAGCCCTCCTCTCTCCTTAAAATAAGACATTAATTTTTTTTCACTGCCACTGTTTGTCGATATTTCTTTTTCTTGGCCCTTTATAGAAGAGAACACAGTTAACAGAATTGTTCTGAATAAAAGACTTTAACGCAGCATCATTTTTATTTCTCAGATCTGGTTGGAGAAAGTTGTAGGGGTGAGGAGAGAGGTTAATATATCACATGCTGAAACTCTGTGGCAATGAAAAACCTTCCCCTATGGCCATATTCTCTTACACCAGGATGGAGGAAAACAAAATTGCATATAGATGTTAATGTTAGGACTTTGCACATAAAGCAAAAAAAAAAAAAAAATGCAGACACATTTCTGAGTAAAATAGATTCCAGACTCCCCTGGGCAATATATGACAGCAATAGCTCTCCATAGAGGCTCTGGAATAAAGAGGAGGATAGAGTTTAGGAGAGTATAAAGAGGATGAAGATAAGGCAGACGTTAGAACTATGACAATGACTTAGGCAGGTAGATCAGTTCTGCCAGGTCAGATCAACACTGAGCAAGGTACAATGGCCAGGCGTGGGGTTCAGACATTCTTAGCTAATCCTGTAGCTAAAGGCAGAAGGAAGGAAAGTCTCTGGGATAAGAGCACAAGTCCCATACCTATTGCATTTTACAGATGAAGTTGTTGTTATTTAGTGGTGAGAATATACTTTATGCAGTTGTAATGAGACAGGATTAAATGTTGACGGACAGAATGTTTTTTCAAACTATTACACCGTTTTAAAGAGCTATAATTATCAAATCCATCTTCTTGGTATTGCTAACATACTCTTTATGATCTACCATGTTTCTTCATGATCACACCATCTTTTCAATTGTGATCTTAAAAGAAAAAAAGAAAATTTCCTATAACATGTAATTGATATAATCTTATCCAACTACTTGCAACTGGGTATAGTTTTAACAATGGTAAACTTCAATTACCTTTGAATCTCTTTCCTTTTCCTGTGTCTAATTAACTAAATGATAATGAAGCTAAACATGTGTAGAGAAAAGAGATTTCCTCTTTTGTGTAGAAAATTCACAGCAGGTTTGACAATATAAACTTTGTGATTTAAGGCCTTAAGCCAAAAGAATGAGGGGACTCATAAGACATGTATATTGTGTGTTTTTACCCATGATCTCACAAATCATTTTTTTTGGTAGCGTAATTACTATATTTTGGCAATGGCTGATTTAAAAAGAGTTTTCGTAGTAGAATTGTTTTGTGTCATCTTTGAGTAAAGAAAAATTGAAAAGCCAGTTACCCATAAATTTCTAATGTATGAAAAGGAATGTTAAAATACATATGCTGCAGTGAAAGATTATTCTAAATCGCTATTTGGTTAGTTAGCACTCTTACAAAAACCTTTATAAAGCCTTCAGAACCCTTCAGTAAATGAATTTATCCATTGAGGTAGATATGATTTTGAAGTATTGAATCTGATCATTAGATCAAAAGAAGTAGCGATTATTGGAATCTTGTTGTTTGCATATGATCAAAGCTGTTATTATTCACAGGATATAAGATGCAGAACATTCAAAAAAGCTGTTCATTACTCTGGGAATACCTTCCTTGGCCTTGTTGTTTGACTTTTCTACCTTAAAAAAATTATTTTAATTTTTATTTATTTTTGAGAAAGACAGAGGGAGAGTGGGGGAGGGGTAGAGAAAGAGGAAGACACAGAATCTGAAGCAGGCTCCAGGCTCTGAGCTGTCAGCACAAAGTCCAATGCAGGGCTCGAACCACGACCCCTGAAATCATGACCTGAGCTGAAGTTGGATGCTTAACCAACTGAGCCACCCAGGCACCCTGGACTTTTCTACCTATAAACCCATATTGCACTGGGAGCTTTCATTCATCCAGAATAGTCCATTCCTAATGTCATTCTACAGTGATAGCAGGCCACCTGGGATAGCATTTCATGGGTCTCCATGGTACTTCAGTAATGCTCTGCAAACAAGCTTCTGCATTTCTGTAGCACCATTCCCCTAAGGAGCTCAAAAAACTTACCAGACCTCCTAAATCCTCCCAACATTACCTGTGAGGTGGGAATAGAGATCCCCGGTAACATAATTCACATGCAGTTAAATACACTGCAGGTTAAGTTCTGTCTCTTAAAAAGTAACTCGATGTAATAAAAGCTTCTTAAAATAGTATTGACCATTAATACAAGTATTGCTAGATTTTCTAAATTCATTCAATAATGATCTGTCGAAAACCTATGTGGTACATACTGTTTGCCATACTTAATCACTATGCTCTGACACTATAACCATCGCCACCACTTACTGAGTGTCAATCTTGAGTGATTCATTGAGCTTAATTCTTTTTTATGCACAATAAACATCTAAGGCAAATTTATGTATGAGAAACCTTAGGTTTTCTTAAAGTAGGCTGCCCAAATCCATACTGCTAAGAAGTGTTGTTGGTGCTGGCAACCAAATTCAATTATACCAGACTCTACAATTGTTCTTTTATCATTATGTCAAGTAGTTTTCTTTTGATGGAAAAAAAGTTATCTACCCCCCCAATTAAGATTATTATTCCAGCTGACAGAACCGATTTTCTCAAAGTCTTCTAACAAATAATAGTAAGCAAATCATAGAATGCTGGAGCTGAAAAATATGTTCCTTCAGAAATGAGATGAAAGACTTTAACAAAGTAAATAAATAAATCAAAGACAGACTAATCGATAGAACAATAGATTCATTGCTTACATAATATTGCTTAAGTTACTTGACATTTGAAATAAAGCTCAAAAAATATGTTTACCTATGTTTTTCATGTATCTTATTAATATGCTCTATATCTATATATCTATTTATTATCTCTCTATCCATCATCCATCTATCTAATCTATCTAGATTTATCAGAGGTTGTCATTTGTATGGATACTTTGAACTAAGATTTAATCATCTTAAAGTGTTTAAGAGCAATCATAGCAGCTTGAGACCTTTTCATGACACTGGGATCAGGGAATAGGAGTTTATTATTGTGACTTTAGTATCCCCAAGTAGGTACATAAAGATGATAGAACTGACCATGAATAAAAATCATTAAAATCCTTGACTATTCTTTCTAAAGTTAGTTCCCTTTCATATTATCTTAATGGAGGTAGAGTGAGTCTGGATTTATTAATATCATATAAAATTAAATGTCAGTCAAATAAGTATTTTTGAATCAATACTGAATACTTGGGTTTTGTAGACAATTATTTACAATTATCATGTACACAGTACATGTATATAATATCATGTACATAATAAATATCCCTACAAATATTGTTTTAAATCACTTGCCTATCCTTAGTGACCAAAGAAACTTCCAGAAATCAAGTACTATCCAGAGTTTATGATAATAATGCACTGTGAATTCCACCTCTAAAATATATGAGAACTCCCCTTAGGCTTATTGACTCTCAGTATTGTTGCAACAATTTAAATGATAAGGTAAAATACAAAACTGGTGTTCTGAACACCATTGTGAAATGCAGGTAACCTTACAATATGGGAATATACAAATTTTAGGAAGACTATGCCATCTTGCTTCTTAAATTATTTGACAATTTACATAAAAGTCATTTACCTGTTTTTTTGTATATCTATATGAATATATATTTTCTATCTATTTTTAAATGTTGATAAATGTGAGACTATTTTTATTTATTGTGAGTTTAACATTTATTCTCCAGAACAATTTTTCTCTAGTGTTGATTGTCTTTACTATAATTGGCATAGAGATTATAATATCCATATTGAGAAGTGAAAAAAACAAAGGACACTGTTCTATAAATTAATCTATTTATTATTTATTTATTTATTTATTTTAGTGTTTATTTATTTATTTTGAGAGAGTGAGCAAGTGTTAGTAGGAGACAGACAATGCTAGTAGGGGAGGGGCAGTGAGAGGGAGAAAAAGAGAATCCCAAGCAGCCTCTGTGCTGTCAGTTGAGAGCCCAACCTCAGGAACATGAACTGAGTCACAAGTCAAGAGTTGGATGCTGAACCAACTGAGCTACCAAGGTGCACCTAATTTTATATCTATTTTAAACATGGAGTCACGTTGGGGCATCTGGGTGGCTCAGTTGATTGAGCATCCAACTGCAGTTCAGATCATGATCTCACAGTTTATGAGTTTGAGCTCCCCATCAGGCTCACTACTGTCAGTGTAGAGCCAGTTTCAGATCTTCTGTCCCTCTCTTTCTGCCCCTCCTTGCTGGCACGCTTTCAAAAATAAATAAACATTAAAATGCCAATCAGCTTGATGGCAGAAAATATAATATTTGTCAATTTCACATATTCTCTCCAAGTTCAGTTCATGATTTCCCTCCTCCATTTTTTTTTTCCCCTGGAATGTCATCTAAGTTTCAGAGTTTAGGGCATTAATGTGAGAGATCACCTGACTTTGGTTGATTGTCAGTCTATGTAGGCATTTGTTAAAAGTTACGTTACCAATCTGGTTCATCACTATCCTCAAAATTTCCCAATGGCATCCATTAGGATATCCATATTCCCAGCTAAATGGTCCATACTGCTTTCCATTGTAGCAAATTCTCATCATAATCATTAGATATTTTTTCTTTTTAATAAATTTGTAACTATGCATCAGAGAAACAAAAGAATTTAACTACCTTCTAGGATGAGGGGATCATGGAAATACCTGATGTGAAGCCTCTGATGCAATTTACAGCCATGCTTAATCTTCTGCTTGTACATTCTATTGGGTGGTAGTGGATAGGACATTTAATTTTATGTGTTAACTTGACTGGTCTAAGATATGCCCAGATAATTGGTAAAACATTATTTCTGGGTATGTCTGTGAGGATATCTCTGTAAGACATTAGCATTTGATTCAGTAGACAAAGTAAAAAGATTTTACCAAGGTGGGCAGATATTAATCACCCAATTCATTGGAGGCCTTAATAGAAAAAAAGGCTAAGAAAGGGTGGATACCTTTTGTCTTCTTCAGCTAGGCTATCTGTGTTCTTCTGTCTTTGGATATCAGACCTCCTGGTTCTCTGGTCTTCAAAGTACAGGAATGACACCAAGTAACCCTATGATTCCCAGAGCTTTGGCTGGCTTCAGACTGGAAATTACATTATTAGCTCCCTTGGTTCCCAGGTCCTTGGACTTGAATTGATTTATACCACCAGCTTTCTTGATTCTCAGTGTGAAAATGGCAGATTGTGGGACTTCTCAGACTCCCTAACTTTGTGAGCTAATTCCTAGAGTAAATCTTTTATCTATATCCATATAATTTGTATATATGCCCTATTGGTGGTGTGTCTCTGGAGAACCCTCACTAATACAGTGGGGATCTGAAATTCTGTTGCTTGCCAATTCCAAAATGAGAAATAGGCACAAGTTTGTTTAGTTTCTTGACACCTCAAACTATCTGTATCATCACCTTCAAAGTTTGGTCTGTAGGGTATTAGGCTTGTTCAGAGCCCCACCTTAGAAATAAAAGTCTTCAAATTTATTTCTGATTATACCCCTTTCCCGGACCACAGGAGAGAACAAGAAAATCAACAAGACAAAAGGTTAGGCAAGTGGTCTGCCCAAACTACTATTTGGGGAGCCCTTCTACTTTGTAAGTTACAATGCCACAACATGATTTGTCTGTTTGTTTGTTTTTGGCTTTGTATTTGAGCTGTGGTCTAACTTCTCTGAAGAATGGAGGCCAAGATTATAGTTTGAATGGTTGAAGGTTGATAGGATAAATGAAGGGAAATTAAAAGATAACATAGCCACGAAAATACATAGATCTGCATTGGATAATGCTGCAAACTTGTATCTCACTGCATAATTCTTGAATTAAAAAAATATATTTTTACATTTATAGCTACTCATATTACATCCCCCATCTCACAATAATTATGTGGGGAATAAGACAATTTGATCCATTCTATTTAAAAGGAAAACTTTATTCTTGAATTTTGTGTAAAATGTGTATGTTTATTTGACCTTGAAGACAAATGTCATTGCTACTTCCATATTCTAAGCTTAAAAAGAAATAATAAAATTAGCAAAAACAGCTAGTAGATAATCAACTAAGTAGCTTAAAATGTCCATGATCATAACTAATTACTTGTGGTAATGCCATGAAAAGCCAACTTGATGTTTATTTCACATTGTATCTGGAAAAAATATATATGAAGTTTTTGTGAAATAGAAACCATGAAATTAGCATTTTTAGCTTTATGATATAGTTTTCAGATCTAACTGAAAAAAACTTTTAAATCCAATTTTACTTCTCAATACAGTTTTAATTGCTACAAAATAATAGCACTGAAATGTAATAAAGTCTATTACTTTATTATTGCTTTATTTATCAAATTGAGAGTTTTTATGGTTCAAATTCATTTTTGACTTCCTTTTATAGTTGTATATATAGAATATATCCTTATGTTTTGAAAAATGATATATTTACCTACTTAAATTTTAAGTTTTGCTAAAGGTATCTAAACTGGCAACCTATTTTATCAAATTCAGATACAATTATTTGACATTATCCTCAATCAGTTTAGAGTGAGTTGTTTAAAGTTTAATAATCAAGCTATTGGACTCGACACTGTAGGAAGCCATCCAAACTGTCTTTGAAAAAACTTATGTCACACACAGTTACATTAGGCCATTATTTCAATAAGGCTCTCCAAATCATTCTGCCCAAATTCATAGATTGACTGGATACATAAGTGAGTCATTAATGGTCTCAAAGTACATTAATGATGATAGAGAAATAAATTTAACATATTTTGAATATGTGTACATGTGTATATTTATATATAGATACACACACACATATATATATGGTTCTTTTTTGAGAACACTAAAAATTATTTGTACCATGCTCTTACTATATTCAGAATTGTTATATTACTGTCTTCTGTCAGCACTATATTGTCTATTTCTCCATTTTTAAGTTTTTATTTATTTATTTTTAATTTTTAAATATTTATTTTTTATTAAATTTTTTTAAAACATTTATTTATTTTTGAGACAAAGAGAGACAGAGCACAGGCTGGGGAGGGGCAGAGAGAGAGGGAGACTCAGAATCTGAAACAGGCACCAGGCTCTGAGCTGTCAGCACAGAGCCCAATGCAGGGCTCAAACCCACAGACCTCAAGATCATGACTTGAGCCAAAGTTGGATGCTTAACCGACTGAGTCACCCAGGTACCTCAATGTTTTTTATTTTTGAAAGAGAGAGATACAGAGCATGAGCAGGGGAGGGGCACAGGGAGAGGGAGACAGAATTTGAAGCAGGCTCCAGGCTCTGAGCTGTCAGCACAGAGCCTGACATGGGGCTCGAACTCACAAGCCTTGAGATCATGACCGGAGGTGAAGTCAGACATTTAACCCACTGAGCCACCCAGGCGCCCCTAAGTTTTTATTTTAATTTCAGTTAGTTAACACATGCTTTTCCTCCATTTTTTAAAATAAACTATATATATGTATGTAGATATATATGTATGTAGATACATATATATATTCCATTATTTTGCAAATAAAATTAATATAAGCAGACAGATTCCCCTTTTTCCATCCCTCAAAAGTATATGATAACAAAATGGAAAAATATGACTTTTACAAGCAAAATTAAAAGATTTTATCACTATTTGGTAAGTGAAGAGATGTATCCTTCCTAGATGATATATTCCTATTCCATAGCCTTAACAATGAAGTGAAGTTTATAGAAGTCAAAGGACACAAAGTCAATTGTATTGCTATATGCCAGCAATGAACAAACAAAATTTGAAATAAGAAAAGTATAATAGCAATACATAAATTAAACACTGAAGTATAAGTCTAACAAAATAAGAATGTAATCTATATGCTGGTGAAAAAATGCAATATATAAATGCATAGAGAGGTACATCTCATTCAAGCTTTTAAAAAGTCAATATTGGTAAGATTTCAATACTGCCCACTTTTATTTAAAAATTTTTAATGTTTATTTATTTTTGAGAGAGAGACAGAGTGTGAGTGGGGGAGGAGCAGAGACAGAGAGAGAGACAGAATCCTAAGCAGGTTCCAGGCTCTGAGCTGCCAGCACAGAACCCGATAATTTTTAGAGTAATGAAACTATTATCTATGGTTCTGAAGTTACACCTTTTGCAAAACCTTAGGTAGAACTCTATGCCACAAAGAATTAACTTTAATGCCCACAAAATTAAAAAAAATTAACTAGGGGTTCAGTGGTTTCAGAAGACTGCAGACTGTAACAGAAGAATCAAATTGTATTACAAGTATACAGCATAACCTCACTCCTTACTGACGGAGGTGTAAAAAAAATGGAACTGACTTAAGTACCTTTGCAAAATGGTGTTTCTAATAGAATCTATAACAGTAAAGATAAAAGGAACTGTCCATAAATACTGTATTCTAGTTGCTAAAGCTGTTTCTCAAAGAGATATGGGTTAACACTTCTGAAAGTCCTTTCTGTGTATACTGGGGTTGAACAAATAAGTAAAAGATCATAGATGGTGAGTGGTGGAGTCAGATTTCTCACTGTTGGACAGCAAATTTGCAGATAAGCAAGGGAGAACACTGGAATGAACCATATTCTACTGAAATAGAGTTAGAGACATGAGTATAGACTCTTTTTAGATCAACATATCATGAAATAATTATAGATATTTATACCTGGGTTAAAATACATACATATTTTGTCTACCTGGAGGTCCTAGAAGTAGAAACAACTTGATAGCTACAAGTCTACCCAGCACTTTGTTTTTAATACCATTCTTCAGTTAAAAACAAAAACAAAGACCCCTTGGAGGAAAAACTGACTTAGGACTGGAATAGAGAACAGAGATGAGCTTACAGAAGCTTTTACTGCATTTCACAAGAATCAGTCTTTAAACCTGAATGAAGTTTTGAGTTTATACCTGAAAACATTTCAAAGCAGTTCACTGAACATCTGAAGTACATTAATGTTTCTCTAAATACTGGTATAGTTGAAAACCTTGGATTGATCCATGGTTGGGTTGTTTCTATTCTGATAACAAAGAGCTTTATCAATGGTGTCATAATGTTGTTCAGAGAAGCATTAATAATACAGATTATAGTTTATTTAGCTACTTTCTCCTCATCTATCAGATAATACCTTAGGTTGCATCTTAAGGAATAAAGCCCTGTAAATTTAACAACAAAAAAAGTCTATTTGGTTTTATAACATCTTGTACTTCAGTTATGTAACTGATTGCTTAGTACAGTAACTGATATGTCTCTTTCAACAGAATATAAAATTTTCTATGTCAGTCAATTAACTTCTAGTGAACATGGGTGCAGTGGCACTTTGGAAAATTGAATAGGCAAGCAAGAAGAGAAAAATACTCATGAATATTACATGGTGTAAAGAAACATCTTTAGTAAATAAAAAGTGGCGTGCACACTAGAGTTCTAGACACATAACAACAACAACAACAACAACAACAACAACAACAACAACAAGACATTTTTTGGGCTCCTGGGTGGCTCAGTCAGTTAAGCATCCAACTTTGGCTCAGGTCATGATCTCACAGCTTTTGAGTTCAAGCCCCACATCAGACTCTGTGCTAACAGCTCAGAGCCTGGAGCCTTCTTTGGATTCTGGCTCTGTCTCTCTCTGTCCCTCTCTGTCCCTCCCCACCTCCCACCCCCACTGTCTCACAAAAATAAATAAATGCAAAAAAAATTTTTTAAACATTATTTAATGGATTAATGTCCAATAGATCAAAATATACATGTTTTTTAAATTTAATTTAATTTAATTTAATTTTATTTTATTTTTTTTTTACAAATAGTTTATTGTCAAATTAGTTTCTAAGAATATACATGTTTTTATATTGATAAGAATGTCATACTATATGTTTTGATTACCCTTAGATATCAAACCAATTAATTTCTCACATGAGGGGAACAAAATTAAAACTATATTAATGGAAAACATTTCATGCCACAAAATTGGTACCTTTAGAAGTCCTTCAGAACATTTCTATAAATAAGGTCCCATATGGTATTCAATTAAAAGATCTCCTCTGAGAGCATAAGCCATCTTCCAGCAACAAGGTTCCCTTCTGTGATATTAAGTCAGGGACATGAACACACTTCTTATGAAGTATCCAGCTGCCTTAGCTCTCCCATGTGGTAGTAATCTAGAATTAAATCTTTTTTTTTTTTTGGCAAAAATATTTTCCAGGCACATTGGAAAAATGCAACTTATTTCTCCAACTGAATACCTATGGGTTTACTATGGAGCATTTAAGTAATTAGCAGAAAGAATGTAAAGATGGAAAACCATACAAGGAGTGAAGTCTCAAAACTGATGATGACATAACTAATAGTATTTTGTGCATAGCTGCTTTTATTAAGTTTGACTAACAAATGAGTCTTTCAGGTATAAGTGGTAAAACCAAGAAATGTGTATTTGAGCTTTAGAAAGACAATGGAACTTTGGAAGTAATCACAATTATGATTTACTATTAATAATGTCCACAGCAATCATAGCTATTAATATCTATTATGAACTCACTATGTATGCCAGAAACTGCCATAAACATTACCTACAGGTTTTCCTTTAATAGATGTGACTTTACTGAATTCCAGATAATTGCATTTATTTTATGGTTGAAATTGTCAAGGGAGAGAAATCCTGGAAAGAAAGCTTGAGGTTAGAGACAGAACTTCTGGAATCTCAAAAATTATAACACAGAAACACAAGCATGCATTTAGGAATGGCAATGAGAAAAGAAAACCTAAAATGCTTTAGAAAGTACAGACTCTCAGAAGTATGAGGATAGATGCATGAAGGTTTGCCTAAATATCAAACGGTACCAAGAAGTAAAGGAGGGTGTGGGGAGATGGTGATTAAGGGCCATGAATCAAACAGAAGAATGGCAGTAGTGTGTGGTCAATTCAGATAGCTAAAGGTGATGACAGCAGGGATGGGCTGCTCCTCGAAGCAGTTTCCTAACAGGAAGAGGGTGAGAAATTTATGTTATTTGGGAAATAGAAGGAGGGAGGAACAATATTTTAGACTGTAACAGAAATTTGAGTCCAGTTTTATTTTTATTTTTTTAAATTTTTATGTTTTTTTTTTTATGTTAGAGAGAGAGAGAGCGAGTGGAGGAGGGGCTGAGAGAGAAGGAGACCCAGAATGTGAAGCAGGCTCCAGGTTCTGAGCTGTCAGCACAGAGCTTCATGTGATGTGGGGCTCAAATTTACAGTGAGATCATGACCCAAGCACTTAATTGACTGAGCCACCCAGGTGCCCCTGAGTCTGGTTTTTAAAAGGATCATGGGTCATGGGTGGGGCACTAGGGTAGCTCAGTCGGTTAACTGTCTGTCTTAGGCTCAGGTTATGATCTTGCGATTTGTGGGCTCAAGTTCGGCATCAGGCTCTGTGCTGACAGCTCAGTGCCCGGAGTCTGCTTTGGATTCTATGTCTCCCTTGCTCTCTGCCCCTCCCCCTCTCATGCCCTCTCTCTCTCTCACTCTCTCTCTCTCCTTCTCTCTCAATAATAAATGAACATAAAAAAATTTTAAAGGTAATGGGCAAGAAAAAGTTAAATTTGTGAAAGGAGGAATTTCCTTGTCTTTGGATCAGACTCCTAGTCTGTTTTCAGTAATTATTTATGAAATAAAATCCTATATAAAAATTAATTTAACAAGATTCCTAGAAAGAGAACAAAAAACATAAGATCCAGAAAACAGGTAAGGAGGCCAACCTTGGAAAAAACATAGAAGCACTTTTTTCTACAACTCATGTTTAAAAATCTGCTAAGAGCTAGTGCAATAGTCTGTTGGAGAGGAAAAAGAGTAAGGGAGTTTGAAGAAATAAGTGTATTATTGATAGTCCTTACGTTTTAGGAAACTAGAAAGCTAAGATACATAAAGAACGTGAGGTCATGGCCATGGGATCAAGGCTTGAAATCAGTGAAAAATTGGCCAAGGATGCAGTGGCACTTTGGAAAATTGAATAGGCAAGCAAGAAGAGAGAAAATATTTATGAATATTACACAGCATAAAGAAATATCTTGAGCAAATAAAATGCATGGAAGTAGTGTGCCCACTCGAGGAGGAGAGAAAAATGCCAGATGATGACCTAGGGTGAGGGGCCAAGCCTGAGCACACAGCTCTGGTGGAGGACATACTGTCCCGAAATATGGCAGCTAATGGAATTAAACTCACCTTAGGGGTTTGTTAAAAGTGTAAATTCATGGTCCACAAAGTGGTCCTTCTAAATCAGAATCTCTGCACAGGTGGGCCTGTCATCCATAATTTAAGAATTCCTAGGGTAAATTTTAATGAATGCATATCGAAGAGATACAGTGCTGTAGGAGAGAAGATAAGGAAGCTCGGAGTGTGAGACAGGAAGGGAGCACAGGAGCACAAGGGACATTGACCACCAATGCCAGAGTGAGTGACATTGTAAAGGCAGGTTGTAAATAGCTAGGAAGGGCGACATAAGGTGGGACATAGAAGCTGTTCTACTTTCCTTAACCGCTGTGGTGAGGGAGAGACACTGAGACCCTTAAAAACTTTAGGCTTCCTTAGGTACACACAAGACTAATTTTGTTAAATCCAAGGGAATCCACAATTATCCCAAAGTTGCACAATAGGGGATTTTTAGGAAACTCTTCCTCTCTAGAAACTGGAAACTTTTGGTCCCTCTATGTAAATATTTTATTTCTTATGGAAATTAAATTATTAATGAATTTGTCATTATTATTCATAAACAAGGCATTACAGGTATTACTTCTCCCTTGATCTGTAAGCTGCTCCCATGTCTTCATTTTTGCAAAGAGGAAATCCGCATGCCCATATTTCTATTTTCTGTCTTTTTGTTCTTTTGTTCAGAATCCTGTAGCTTCATTCTATTATCTATCAGCTCCCTAATCTATTTAGGAAAAGGTTAGTATTTTTGTCATACCTGGGACTTTGCCTGTTGCTAGTGCTAATGGGATTAATCCATGGGGCTGAGGAGAATTCATCATCAGGAAATCATCTTCCCTTTCAGCCTCAGGAAGGTTTATATATAGAGATGAGAACATTACCTATATTTCTCAAAGATTGTGACCTATATCCCTACAGAAGATTATCCCTAGGCTATTGCATATTCCTTTATCCTCATCATTTAACTGTTCCTAACTGTTCCCAATATTAGCACAAAGGATATTCTCCATCTGAAATCAGAAGGCTGAAAGCAACATAGATGCTCTTGATGTTGTCAGATATTGGTTTGAATATAGAAAACAAGGGACGGAGAATCTTTTAACTGATCTCAATCTCTTGATTTTCTAAATTTCCCCATTTACTGAAAGTAAAAAAAATAATTCTGGTAATCACTCAGGATTTATGTAGAGCACAAAACAGAGTGACATTAAATATTCAGTTGTAACAATGGTGATTCACTGGAGTTTAAATCAATATGTGTTAATGTGTAAACATCGCAGGACTAATAGAAATAATCATAAATCAAACAGTAAAACGGTGCCAACAATGTTTTTTTTTTAAATTTTTTTTTTTAATGTTTTGTTTATTTCTAGGAGAGAGAGAGAGAGACAGCGTGAGCAGGGGAGGGCCAGAGAGAGAGGGAGTCACAGACTGAAACAGGCTCCAGGCTCTGAGCTGGCAGTCAGCACAGAGCCCGATGCGGGGCTCGAACACACGAACCGCGAGATCATGACCTAAGCGAAAGCCGGACGCTTAACCGACTAAGCCACCCAGGCGCCCCAACAATGTTTTTTTTTTTAAATGTCTCATCTTTAACCCTAAAATCCAACCTAATAAGGGTTTCCAGATTCTTTGCACCTTGAATCATAATCAGAGGCTAATGGTAAAGGTTTCCTTTTCCAGCAGATGCATTTAATGTCTAGTGCTGAACCAGGAGGGGCTAGGAGAGAGAAGGGATGTAGCTGTCTACCCATGATGTCTAATTCAAAGCTGAAGGACTCTTCACTCCATAATTTAAAATTTTATATCCCTAATAATCTTAGAGAAGTTTTATTGATACCTACATATGCTATTACATATGTATGAATAATTATTATCAGCATATAATTTTTAATTTAGTAAATATTACTCAAAATTAAAAATAGAAATTAATTAAATCATTAAAATGCAGTTATTTAAGAGATTTCTTTAGTGATTATTTATTTATTTATTTATTTAGGGAGACAGAGAGAGATAGAGGGAGAGAAAGAGAGAGAGAGTGCATGCACAAATTGGGGAGGGCAGAGAGAGAGGGAAAGAGAATCCCAAGCAGGCTCTGCATGGACAGAGCCCCATTGTGAGGCTCAAACTCACAAACCATGAGATTGTGACATGAGCTGAAACTAGGAGTCAAAGGCTTAACAGACTGAGCCACCGTACACCCCTAAGAGATTTCTTATAATGCCCTATAATTTTCAGTCATATTAGGAAATAGTGTAAACAGTGCACCCATGTGCTTGAAGTTACATGTAATACTTAATAGCTTTAAAATCTATCACCCAATTATATCTACTAAACAGGAGGCAGAAAAAGAATTTGATGGAAAGATTGTAGGACTAAAAACAAATTCCACAGTATAAAATCCTTTCTAAAAAATATTTTTTCTGTTATTCTGATAAAAAAATAGTTTAGAGACAGATATTTGTATTTCCTTCTGTCATTTTCCAACCATCTCTTTCATAATCTATTACCTACAGAGGTTCTCACTATAAAGTTTTATCTAGGAAATCAAATAATTAGAGACTTTAGTTCCCAAACCATTTTATTTCATTTTCATTTGTTAAATTATTATTATGATTGCCTTTTTGTAAACAGATCTGGCATCTCAGTGTGAACTAATCGAATGTCAATCTAAGTTGTCCATTTTTATTACATTTTATAAAGAAGTATTTTTGGAATATTAATTATAAACCTGATCACCTGCTAGACACTGCACGTACATTTAACCCTCATAGCAGTTGCATAAGATAAGCAAATGTTTCAATATTTTACATATGGTGTGTCAGAGGTACAGAAATATTGGTAATAATTGAGAATTAGTAGAGTTGGTTTAGAACCACTGAGTCATGTGGTTTTAGAGAATAAATTTTTAATCTATATGCTATAATACATCATAACTCTGAAAAATGTGATAGAAATAGTAAATTGGAGCTTGGTCAGAAAAACAGGGAAAGGATAAAGGGTTGTTAACAGCTCACTTACCAAGTTACCTAGACTTGAAAACGCATGGAAATTCACCATGGATACCTTCTTCATAATCACTTGCACTGAGACTCCAAGAAGAAAAAAAACAATTAGATATTCATAATGATAATGAGAAAACGCTGTTAGTTTTATGTATTGAATTAAGTAAATCAACCACTGGAACATTACTAGAATTCATGTAATTATGTTATTTTTAAAATGCAGATTATTAATTTACTATTTAGTGATTGTAGCTCACTGATTATTATGCTCTATACACAAAATGAAGTAAGGCAAAAACTAACCAATACATCCCAAAAAGTGTTATAAATATGCAAATGTTAGAACACATGATGGCTTTTAAATTAATCATTTTTTTAAAAATGTCTCAAATTTATATTTAAATCACTGCTAGTTGAATTTTTAAATTTTCTGGTATTTTCTATTGCATGATTATATTATATAAAAGTAACTGAATATTTGTTTTCAACTTAAGGTAGGAATCTTCCTCAAGACCAAAATATTTGCTCTTATTATATCCAGGCTCAAATATTAGTACTATCACAATTACTCCATTTCTTCAAATAAAGACTAATCTTACCTGATTGGTTTATGAAGAAGGAAGCCAGTGAAGTAAATTGCCTCAACTGACTCAGTGCTTGGCATTTTGAAGACACTAGAACATAGTAAAAGTAAAAGAAATCAGTTGTATATTTAAACAGCATTCTTTGGTCTAGTGAAAAAAATCTTATCGTCTGAATTGCATCAGGTTTGGTGGCAGCAAGATTTCTTGGCCATTGAAATTTAAGTAAAGCATGTGTCGGTCCATTTTTGCTTCTATCCGTTGCGTAGCTATAATGAGTTTTTTTTTATATACTGTGGTAGATATCAGATATATATTTCAAACCTGGCACTTACAGTACCTACTGGTTTGACTTTCATGGGAATAGCTTCTATAAACTTATACTTCCCTTTTTTTCCATTTTGTATTCACTTGAAAAATACTCTCACTCTGCTCCTAAGTAACAAGAAAATACTGAACATATAAGAAACAGTGGTATTACACTATGAAGCCTTCTACATAATACGAAATTAAAAGTGCTATCAAACTTCTTCAAGAAATTATCAGGGGCACCCTGGTGGCTCAGTTGGTTAAGTGTCCGGCTTCAGCTCAGGTCATGACCTCATGGTTTGTGAGTTTGACCCCCCACATTGGGGTCTGTGCTGACAGCTCAGAGCCTGGAGCCTGCTTCAGATTCTGTTTAAAGTATTGATGAAAATGACCATTCAACACAATTATATTAAGATAAAACTTTTATATATTAAATGAAAAACCAAAGACAAATATGAGATGCCACTCTAGATTCAAAATTATAAACACAAGATTTATTTGTGCCACTTACATGCCAAACTACAGTGATGAATTGATATCCAGGCAAATATTTGCAAAATGATAGACTGTGCCAAATGGCAACTCATTTTCTATCAAAACTGGCTGGTTAGTAGAAGAAAGGTGGTTGGGATTAAGAAAGGGATTAAGAGGGGCACTGTCACCATGAGCCCTGGGTGATATATGAAATTGTTGAATCGCTGTATTGCACACTTGAAACTAATATAACATTGTATGCTAACTCTACTAAAATTAAAACAAAAACTTTTTTAAAAACCTGGCACATTTATAACATTTAGATACTAACACACTTATCATTGCGTATTCAATGTTATTTAGTCACGGACACTATTTTTACCTACACCACTTATTCCTGACTATGGAAAGAATGGAATATTTGACAGTGGTCCCTTTAAAGGTGGGATGTGGGAGTACTAACAGCATGGACTCCATCTTTGGACCTCCATCTTGTTCTCTCCTCTGGCGCACAGATGGAGTGCTTTACATAAGTAGCAGGGATCTTCTGGCGCACAGATGGCACCACTTTAGATAACTATCCTGTGACCTCACCACCATGCCCCTCCCTCCATAAAAGCTGGGGATTAAGGTCTGGAGGGTGGGAGTGGAGCAGAGCTGTGAAATATGGCTGCTGTGATACCCCGTGGATCCCCCACCTGATTGCCCCGCAGTAAGTCACCCTGAGTTAAAACTCTGTAAATGTTAGGAATGGCTGACTTCATTTTTCAGTATGCAAGTACCCTCTCAGGAGGGAGGATACATTACTGACCCTCAACCTTCTACCAGTGCGGGAAGGAGAACAGATGTTAAATTCAGTGATCACCTGTTCCATTATAAATAGAAGCCATATGACATATAATGAGGATAGTTGTTTTGTTTGTTTTTAATGATTACTTCTTGACATCATTTATCTCAAGTTTTTGAGTATTTCCTCTCTCTAGGAAACTGCCAGTATGGTTAAGCTTCTCGAAAGGAAAGCAATACACTTACTACACTGTAGCTCTCATTACTCAACATACAGTATGAAGTTTAAAAAGACACTAAACAATCCTAGAATCATAAGTCACATAAATATTTCAAAAATATGTTTTCTAGGGGCGCCTGGGTGGCTTAGTTGGTTAAGCGTCCGACTTTCGCTTAGGTCGTGATCTCGCAGTTCGTGGGTTCGAGTCCTGCGTCGGGCTCTGTGCTGACTGCCAGCGCAGAGCCTGGAGCCCATTTCAGAGTCTGTGTCTCCCTCTCTCTCTGACTCTCCCCTGCTCACGCTGTCTCTCTCTCTCCTAGAGATAAATGAAAATATTAAAAAAAATATGTTTTCTAAAAAAGATATTTAGACTGTTGAATATGTGTATTTGTGCATTCTTTTGAAAGGAGATTGAATTCTTGCATTAGATATTGCAATTTTCATGTATACTTACCATGCATGCTTGATGCATTCTGATTTTGACATAAGTTGGTACTTGAAATTCATTTTAATGTGAACTTCTGTCCCTGGAAAAGCTCAACATTTAGTGGAGTCCTATCTGTTTTCCAGGCATTTCTTTTTCTACCACTCCATTAAATAGACAACGATAATTTGAGGGCAAAGATCACACTTAAGTTATATACTTTTGTTTCCTTAGCACCTAGCAGTTTTCTTGACTAGATAGTAAATAAACACTTATGAATGTAATTGATTATGTAACTAATTCCTTGAAGAAAAATATGCCTAAAGTCTTGAAGTATTATATCAAGGACGTATATTAATTAACTAATTTTGAAATTGATTTTTTAAGATAAATGCAGAAATTTCAAGGTTATTGCATGAGAGTAATGATTTGCCATGTGGAATAACATAGCCAAATTTGATGTTTAAATAATTCCTCCAGGGAATCAGGGTTATGTGTTGGGGTCAAAATTTATTCCCTCTGAGATGCTATATGGCACATAAGTTAACTTTTAGCCTTGAAGGGCATAAAAGCCCCTCTGGCGCCTGGGTGGCTCAGTAGATTAAGTGTCTGACTTCAGTTCAGGTCATGATCTCGCAGTTCGTGGGTTTGAGCTCCGCATCGGGCTCTGTGCTGACAGCTCAGAGCTTGCATCCTGCTTTAGGTTCTGTGTCTCCCTCTCTTTCTGCCTCTCCCCTGCTTGCACTCTGTCTCTGTCTTTCCAAATAAATAAACGTTAAAAAAAATTTTTTTTTAAAGCCCCTCTTACATATCACTCTGCATATCATACTTCTAGAAGGATAAATCAGAAGGAAGAAGGTATTTTGCTTTTAAGAAAGAGGAATATAATGAATAGATCTAACACCTTATAATTACATCACAGGGCAAGATTAATTGTCTGTATCTTAGTGAGATAACTTGCTTTCTTCCAGAAGCCTCAAGAGGTGAGGGGCCATTAGCTACTTTTAAGCAAGTGCTTGGCCATCTCCCACTTTGGTACTCTTCTTTCCTTCCCCTGTCTCTAGTATTCACACCATTTAAATAAACACTCTTCTCTCACATTGGTAAGACCGCTAGAGAGAGCACTCTTAGGAGCTTCTTCTTGTATGGAAACTTAAGGTGTAATCTTTTTCACAGATATGGTAGAGGCAATCTCCATACCCCCCAAATATATGTTTTCTTACCTGATTACTTAGCACATAAACCAAATACATATGTATATTTGGAATGGGGTTAGGGAGAGAGGAGGGGTCAGCATATATTAAAAAAAATGTTTGGTCCTATATTTTCAAGGCTAACTATTGAACATTCCTAGAAATATTCCATACTGATATCTAAACTTTTTATCTAGCCCAACACATGGGTGTTTAATGTAAACTGAGGTAAACTGTCAGTGTTCTGAGTGTGTTATTGTGGTTGTCTTTAAGAATTTCATTTTGGAATATACACCTATGTCCTCGTTTAACTTTATTCACAACTGAGATTAGGCATCTACATAAAAGACGTTAGAAGAGAGATGAAACAATCTAATAGGTTGGAAAGAGCTACCATTAGATCCCTAACTTAGTATTCTTGGAGATGTCTGTGAATTTCCACTAAAAGTTTAGGAGGGGATTCTTTTAAGTAATACTTGAACCCAGATAATATATTACCAGTATAACATTTTCCTTGTATAATATTACCTGTACAATATTTTCCTTGAAGTTCGCAACTTATATAGACCTTATAAAGAGGACTTAATATGATATTTACAAATGATGTAAACAAAAAATCATAGAATGGTCAGAAAACATAATAAAATCCTCTTTACCTTATTGAGGAAAAATATGATAATTAAAACAGGATATCATTCAATATCCATCATGTAGAGAAAAATATGAAATTCTGAGATTAGCACTGAGATGCAAACAAAGCAGAAACATGTACACTGTTGGGAGCGCATCCTATTATATCAGTTTTAGAGAGAATTGGGTAATAGCCAATAGATTTGAGTGTTCATATACACTACGGTTTTCGATAGCCTATAGAAAGTCTCACAAATATAAACTACACAATGATCCATGAACACATGGTGTCACTACAGAATTTCTGGTAATAGTAGACTCAACCTCAATATTCATCAATAGAGTAAAACAGATAAATGGTTGTATTTTATGCAATGGAGTACTATTCACAATTAATTTGAATATACCAGCTCTGTTGGAATGGATGGATTCAAATGCATGGATCTTGAAACAGGCTGAGTGAATAAAAGCAGACTGAAAAAGAACTTTCAAGCTATGATATGATTTATGGATATGATTTATATATAATTTACATACATTTATTATTTTAACTTATGCATATTTAGTTGAAATATACATGGCTAGGTGATTCAAAGTTTATAATCATACTTCTAAAAATAGTATTTCAATTAAATATGGGAATATATTTATACTTGCTAGGTATAGATATTCTAGTTATAGTGTCTCCATATATATATGTATAAGGTAATATTCCATAATTACAAAAAATTGCCCTTAACAACAAAATGAGTTGACTTTTTTTGAGAATTTGTTCATTTTCTCTCTCCCATTATGTAGAATTGAAAGAGGAGAAGGACTAAAATTCTTAGAAAAGACAGATGGATAGCTTCTATACATTGTTTGATGTTTGCTTTGTATTGTTTTAGGAACAGGGATATTTCACATTCCCATTTATGTTTCTTGATGTGCTATAGTATGAACATGCTTCAGTAAATTTGCTACAAAAATGGTGTGTGTGTGTGTGTGTGTGTGTGTGTGTGTACGCGCGCATGCACGCTGATAACTAGGGTGTAATAGAGTTGAGGGGAGAGCTTGGCTTTTGTATCTACATGTGTGCAATGCACAAGGAGGGCAGTATTCCTGGAAGGAAGAGAGGATCCACGAGGGAACCAAATCAATAGGAACAGTGGCTCAGAGGTAGAGATAATCATGAAAATATAAACCTCTCATGAATTATTTCAACTTATAACTTGATTCAAGACATCAGCTTTGGGGCGCCTGGGTGGCTTAGTCGGTTAACCGTCCGACTTTCACTTAGGTCATGATCTCGCGGTTCGTGGGTTCGAGTCCCGCGTCGGGCTCTGTGCTGACTGCCAGCTCAGAGCCTGGAGCCTGTTTCAGTCTGTGACTCCCTCTCTCTCTGACCCTCCCCTGCTCACGCTGTCTCTCTCTCTCCTAGAAATAAATAAAAACATTAAAAAAAAAAAAAAGACATCAGTTTTATGTCCTAGCCAAACATACTGATATTTTCAGGTATAGCATAACCCTCGTTGCTACTTTGGTTTCATATGCAAATCATGTTTCTAGTAACATTCATTGTGGGAAACTACTTTATTCAAAAAACTCTCCTGCCATTGCTCATGAGTCATCTGTGTATTTCCTGCCCAAAATATAATGCATTTTGTTTATATTGTATAAGCACATGCTCAAGGCACAAAAACCAATTTTAATATACTACCAAACAACAAAGCCCAACATTTTATTCCTAAATATTCTACAGGGACCTGTTTATAAGAAAGCAAGGCATTAAAACAAGGTCTTCTACTATGTCCACTTTTCAGGTCTGAGACAGCATTAGATAGTAAACCCTGTCATTGTGGAATCAAAATTATTCCCGTGGTGGGAAATCTTACCAGTGGGGGAAGGGGAATAGAGATGGGTTTCTGTTGAGGATGTCACCGTATTAAATATAAATAACTTTTTATTCATCGGAAAAATTTTTGAACCAGGACAGGTGTCATGGCATATATTAGCAAGTATTTAATCAAGTTTCTGTATCTACCCCAGAATATCTTTTTGATGGATGTGTTCCACTCACTGGGGAGAAACTCAACTCAGTGGAAGTACATTAAAACAATTAGTGAGGTTAAGATCGAAGGAAAATAGCAGTATTTTATTAAAATTATATAGAAGTGATAACCATAAAAGGTAGAAATTACTATTTGAGTCAAAGGACACATAATCAACCTATAAATATTCCCTTTATGAGTAATAAACCTTAGGGCTTCAGTTTTCTTGGTTTATTTGAGAATTATTTTAAGTGTACAAACATCACTAGCTCTTGATCACCTCAGCAAATTTCTCATATTCCCCATATTATCCTTGATAAACTGAGAAATTTTTTTGTAATGGAACAAAACTAGTTTTGCTTTTGTTTTGTTTTTTAAAGTGACCAGTGATGAGCATTTACCGACTATACTTTCTACATACTGTACACACTCTCAGAGAGAGATACTTAGTGTTCTAATTCAGCTGCTTGCTGGAGGGAAAAGCTGAATTTTTGGATTTTGATCTCCTTGAGATCAGTGAGGGGGAACAGATTTTTAGGATTCCTCTATGAAGGTGCTCAAGGTAACAACATAAATATAAAAAAAATTATCCATGTAGAATCTAGAAACGGCACTCCCTGGCAACAATAAGAATGTCTGGTTTACTTAAAATGTGTAGTTTTCTTAGGTTTCTGCAACATGCAGAATGCTTTCATGTGGGAACCCATAATAGGATGTGCATTACAATACTCATGTCTTAAATTAATGAAAGGGCAGGATTTTCAGTCAACAGAAATGTATGCTACCTTAAAATTTCTGAATTAATGTAAATTTTAATATGTTCCTAGGCAAATTTTGGTATAGCCAATAGATTTAGTAAGTAAATAGGAAAAACTCCTAGGAGGTTTAGTCACATAAAGCTAAAAAATGATATTAATTCAGATAATCTTTTCCTCATATAAAATGATACAATCACTCCACCCAGCTCGCCCAATGAAGGATAATACAGTAGTTCCAATTGAATTAGAAATGAAGTAAACTTGGAGATAAATGAATCATAAATCAATAAATACCTCAGCCGTCTGCTTCATGGTTTATTGATTCACAAGCTGTTTATCCCACACTCATTGTGCTTCAGTGCAATTATCGTTTAATTACATTTTCTGTATGTACCAAATTGTATTTTAGATTTCTTCCTAGACCAAACAATTTCAAGCTCTATATGTACTAACTAACCATGGGGTTTGTTTATCTTCTCTTCTTCAGTATGCTAGCCTTGATTTCTGCTTGTACACCAGACGCATCTCACAATAGGACATATTAAAGCACGTTTAACAAACTCTCCCTAATTATAATCATGTTTATTGTTCTCATTTTTTTACATCGAAACTGATTTGAAATGTAACAGATGATGTGTGATAGACAAAATATAGCATCATACAAACCACATAAAGCTATTCAAAATTGCTAATCTAAATAATGAAATGTGTAGTTTTATTCAGCATATCTATGAAACGGTCTAGGACAAGGATATAATTAGGAATTGACTTGAAGTTGACCATTTAAGATATTGTTTTTAAAAAACAATGAAGTGTGGAATATTTTTCCTAATTTCATATTATCTCATAACAAAAATTTAATCTTCAGTGAGAAATCCAGTGGTAGCACATTTCTACCTTTATAATCTGAGGCATAAAGGAAATTAAAATTCTTTTCTAACTAAAAATTTCTAAACTAAGAACCCATGAATATGTCCTGGTTGAAGCTCTTTAAAACATCTTTCAGAAACAATAACAAATAGACTGTGATACCTTAAAAATAGATTTCTTTCAAAGAAAATATGGACTACACTTGATCTTGCCAAATGGGAGCAGATTTCAAAGTTATATTGGGGATGTAACATTATTTATATCATTCTTCAAAATGTTATGACCCATCTGTTATTTTTATCCCTTTTGGGAGACTGAGGTCATTGAGATCTTCCATCAGAGGTTAGACCTGATTTATGTGTTAGGAGATAAATAGCGCCAAATTTACCATAAACTCAGTAAAACAGCCTTACTGCCAGAGAAGTCTGTTTGGAAGAATTTGTTCTTTCATGGTCTTACGCCCTAAAATTAGACTGTATTTTTAGATTTCAAAAATTCACCAATTTCAGAAACTCTTAGGAAATATTTAGTTGCCAATATCTTACCTTGTTCAGGGGCTCCCACCTAGATCATGAAATAAGCAAGAAATGTCCTATTCACATTTCTTAGTACACAAAGTAACAATCTGGCATGGATATTTCTGCCACATTCAGTCCATGCTTATCTTATAAATTAATTAACAAAGTGACTGACTCTACCAAGATTTAAGGATCTGTAAATGTAAATCAAAAGTAGCTTTTCATAGTATTTCATTGATTCTAATTTAATTATAAGATAAGTAATTATAACAATTGAATAAAAAGCTGATTTACTCATTTCTAATGAATATCCTTAGATTCAAATATTATATTTGTGTGCATATGTATTTGTGGAGGTGAGTGTGGATGTTAAGCTAATGTAGAAAGATGTGCTAGTTTTACTATATTTATTATATATAACAATAATATATAACAATAATATATAATATATGTATTAGATCACTTCCTTCTGTAACTTCTGTAACTTTACACGCTATAATATAGTCTATTAAATGAAAAAATTATACCATAAAATTCTTCTCATTCTTCATGAATTTCTGCAGATGAAGTTCTTTCTTGGTTTATACTTTGGGAACTATGTATCTGGGAGAGCTGGTACTTTCTGCTGAGCACAAACCACATGAAACCTCTTTTTATGTATATGTAACTACGAAGCGATCACACATCCTACTGGATTTCCAAACTATAGATAGTGTTGTGGCAGTTGGCTTTAAACACATACTTTGAGAGCAATATATATATGTGAGATATAAATTTGTTTACAAATAAATTTTCACCTCTAACTGGAATGTCAACATTACAAGCTTGTGTTTCCATTTCAGATATATCCAAAATAGAGACCAGCATATTAGGTATTGACTTCTCTGCCATTTCAAAGTGATGTACTGCACTTCTAAGCAGACCTTGCAAAAAAGAAGATGGTCAAACCTGCCGTTGTTTTTGATGGTGGGCGTGTCTCACATTTCTAATATATTCTCTGCATTGCCATATGGAAGGTGGTTATTTGTGGAGGTGAGTGTGGATGTTAAGCTAATGTAGAAAGATGTGCTTTGGTTAATATTCCAAAAATATTATTTTGGTCATGTTATCCTACTTATAAACATTTTTATTCTTATAGTATTTCATTGAACAATTGGGTGACAGTTCAGATTAGAGAAGGGGAAGAAAATTTTTCAATGACATAAATTTAAAGATGTTGCCCATTATAATACTTTCTTGAAATTTCCCAAATATATAAGCTTATAAATGAGTTTTATAAATTCTAAAATCAGGAAATTATCATTAATTATTGCAACTATTTCTCAAGTGTATTTGATGAATAAATTTTTAATGAAAATCTATTTATGAAAATGAAATCTAGTTATATACAAACTCTATAAAATAAGTATGTTTCATATTTTAATATTTTACAGAGAGTTCTTCAAGGGATTTTATTTCTAATATACAAAATACTACAAAGTTTAATACATTTAAAACGATTTTAAATTCTTAATTAAATAATTGATATCTTAATTAGATATTAAAATTAATACAAAAATTTGCCAAATTACTTTCTTTCTTTTTTTACATTTTTAATGTGTATTTATTTTTGAAAGAGAGAGAGAAATAGAGCATCAGCAGGGAAGGGGCAGAGAGAGAAAGGGAGACAAAGAATCTAAAGCAGGCTCCAGGCTCTGAGCTGTCAGCACAAAGCCTGATGCAGGGCTCAAACTCATGAGCTGTGAGATCATGACCTGAGTCGAAGTTGAACACCAAACCCACTGAGCCACCCAGGCTCCCCGCTTTCTCTTTCTTTCTCATAAAATATAATACAATTGAGCATTTGGAGTGGGAAAAATACTTTAGGAAAAGTAATGACAAAATGATATTTTTAAATTTAAGTCTTCTGAGCTTATGAATCTCTTTATCCTTTATTTTCAACTCAAATGTTCTATAGTCTCAAATTGCACTTTGCAATATATGTAGTAGTATTAATATAGGATATTTTAAGTGAGCCCTGTATATTAATGGCTCTTTCATCACTGCATTGCTATTTTGTAATGAGATAAAAGATGGTTTTTTTTTTCAACAACAGGTTTTGGGGTTTTTTTTATGAACATTCTGAATTTACTGTCATTTGTCATTCTATCATATTCTAGAAAAACTATTCTAGAGCAATCAATGCTGAAATCAAAATATTTTGTGTAAGATAGCTTCACTTGGTCAATGTTAAGGTTTCTTTTTCTTCTCTGGATTCTTGGAATCACTAGTCTGATTTTTTTTTTTTTTTTTGCAAGTTAAAAACATTGCCCCTAAAACCATTATTCTAAATTGATTTTTATTAATCTAAATTGATACAGTGTTTGCAAATTATCTCCCTTTTCTCATTCAAATGATTAGAGCAGAACTAGCCAGTTCTCTATGCAGAAAATTTCAGTAGTGCTATTTTTTAAAAATAGAAGAAAAAAACTTACCTAGCTCAAATTTGATTTACACATACACCTGTGTGTTTCCATTGAAATTAATTTTTATTAAAAACATCTTATTTAGTATTTGGGTCAGTTAATTTTTTATCAGTAAAAGTACATAGGGTTATGATGATCCCAAGTCACATGATTAAGATGAAATCCTCTGTATGTGGACAAATCATAAGTACTTCCCATTAGCAATTAATGTAAGTAGGAACTAGTCAATCTATAATATTACAATTCAAACAGTTGAAAAATAAGTATATGAAAACTTACAGTAAAACTGAAATTAAAAAAATATGGTTCTACGTTAAGACAGTTAGCCATCTATAAATATAGAAAAATGACATAAAATGACCTTAGCTAAATGTGTTAAGACTTTCATGTGCATATTTACTCCATGTGACCTGTTGGCTGATGTCCATTCCACTTGATGATATAATGAAACCAAATTTTACCAAATGAGCTAGCAAGGGTCAGCACAAGAGGAGAAAGCTTTTAAAAGACTTGCCTGCTGTGTTTTTATTAGTGTAGGGTACTAATTTCTTTAGCACTCATTTCTTCTCTGCCACTACTAAAGTGGTGTTTGCACAAGACATTTGTGGCATGCACTCATTAATGTATAGATGATCACCCCATTTAACAAGATAGATGTATTAACATTAAAATAGAGTAACTAAGAATCATTGATGAAAACTATGGCTGATTAGCTCAACTCTATTGGATTTGTTCTGTCATATCTACGAAATATCTAGATTTCTCGGAAAGACTCGGTGTGTCTGAATAGCACACTAAAGAAAGAGCATTGGAAAGTGAATAGTATATTTGGGAACTGATCCTAAGACACATTTATGGCAATAAAAGTGAGGTGGGGAAAAGAAGGCAATAAATATGTTGGGTTATTAGACAGGTGAACAGTGTGCATTTATTTTTATTAAGTTTTTATTTCAATTCCACTTAGTTTATACACTCTGTTATATATTAGCTTCAGATGTACAATATAGTCATTTAACACTTACATATATCACCCTGTGCTCATCACAATAAATATACTCCTTAATCCCCATCACCTATTTAACCCATCCCCCCACCTACTTCTCTGGAACCGTCCATTTGTTCTCTATAGGTGGTTTGCCTCTCCCTCCTTTTTTACCCTTTGCTCATTTGTTTTGTTTCTTAAATCCCACATAAGAGTGAAATCCTGTGGTACTTGTCTTTCTATGACCGATTTATTTTGCTTAGCATAATCCTACTGGGGAGCTCTGAGAGTCAGTGTAAAGAATGTATCTCAGAATTATCCCACCAAAGGGACCAAATAACTGGAACATTTATACACCAACTTCCAATAGTCATTAGTTGAGAGCTACTTGTAGGTTCTATTAAGTCTTCAAGACTTGCATGTGGGCAGAATAAGTTCCAGCAGCCAGAAAATGCAGATATTCACATATAACAGTTGGAAGTCTTCTTGTGTGCACTAAAGTGGTAAAACATAAGGAAATATGGGTAGGCCACAAACAAACACACGAATCTTAGAGCTGTGATTAGACATCACTTAAGCCCAAAATTCATTTAAAATTTCTAGTGCTGCTGCTTCCTTTTCACCTCTCAGAATGATCACTTTTTAGAAAGTTTTGGAAGTTGTGACATAAGATTGTATCAATTATTTTGGCATTGGGCTTTCTCAGTGTTGAGGAAGTAATTTATATTTTGTTTTGTTTGTAATAAAAAGGAAGACATTTTTAAACCAAAATTATCTTTGGTCATATTCTATCTCTATCATATTCTATCAATTGGGCCCAAGACAACTAGGCCCAATTTGTAAACTGATTTCTTACCATTCACAGCACAAATCTCCTATTCTAGTAGATAGTTTTACTGATTCTACCACACATCTGGCTTATTGCTGCCTTTGCTTGCTGTTTTCCTCATATGTATAATATCCTCATTTGAGGTCCAAATATGGTACCATTTTATTTGTATAGACATCTTTGTAATCCCCTGTGTCCTTTGATTTGAACTAAAATGATGTTGTCAATACAAATAATTTGGCATTTAGTATCTGTTCACTTAACAATTATATATTAAGCTCATAAACCTTGAGTTAGTCACTCTTTTAGATTCTAGGAATATGTCAGGTAACAGCAAGAGGTTAGGGGGAGCCTGGGTGGCTCAGCCAGCTGAGCATCTGACTCTTGACTTTAGTTCAGATCATGATCTGAGGGTGTTGGGATCAAGCCCTGCATCAGGCTCTGTGCTGAGGATGGAGCCTACTTGAGATTCTCTCTCTCTCTCTCTCTCTCTCTCTCTCTCTCCTTCTGCTCCTCTCTCCAGGCTCATGCTCTTTCTCTCCCTCTCTAAAATAAAATTAAGTTAAAGAAACCAAGAATATAGGGCACTTGGGTGGCTCAAGCGATTGAGCATCTGACTGATTTCAGCTCAGGTCATGACCTCATGATTCTTCATAGGGATCAGGCCCCACTTAGGGATTCTCTCTTTCCCTTTCCCTATGCCCTTCCCCTCTTATACTCTCTTCCTCTCAAAATAAAAAATAAACAGTAAAAACAACCAAGGAGATAAATATCCCTGCCTTTAAGGAATTTATGTTGAAATAGTAGTATATAAACACTAAACATTAAAAATAAGTAAAATATATAGTGTGCTAATGGTGTACATGCTTTGGAAAAAAAGACTAGAATGTTTTGGGAAGTGGAGAACTTACAAATTTAAGTTGCATAGCTAGTAAAAAGAGCCCTCTTTCCCAGGGTAACATTGAACAAAGATGTGAAACTAATGCTGTAACTCAGCAAATTTATGTTGATGACTGGCAGTTGAAAGAGCAAATTTCAAAGGATCTGAGATGATACATGTATATGGCAAGTTCAAGGAAAAGCAAAGAAAGCATTGTGAGTAGAGTGGAGTGAGTAGGAGGAAAAGAGGCCAAAGTGCATTATAGAAAATTGTAAATAGTTTGACTTTTACTCTGAGTGAGATAGGAAGGCATTGGGGGATATTGTGAAGAGGAGTGACATGGTATGATGAGTCTTCAACAGAAATACACTGTTGCCTTGACAACAGTCCACGTTAAAGGTGAGGGAGACCGTTACAGTGATCTAGATGAATGGTAATTGTGGCATAAACAGGGCAGAAGTGGTGGAGTTGTTGAAAAATGCTTGGACACCAGAAATATTCTGAGTATGGAAATAGCAAGACACGCTAATAAGTTGAACAAATAAGGACATGTGCAAATAAGAAGAGTCCAAGCTATTTGGCTGGAATCAAAGCAAGGATAGAATTGTCATTATCTCAGATGGAGACACATAAGTATAGCAAGTATGAAGGGGAAGATTGGAAGTTCTCTTTTGGACATGTTAATTTTGAGGTTTCTATTAAACATCTAAGTTGAAGTGTCAAATAGTGAAGTTTATGCTTACAGGGGAAAAGATCCCTTCCAACTATCCTAAACACATTCCTTTTTAATGTTTATTTTTGAGAGACAGAAAGAGAGAGATAGAGCATGGGGTGGGGAGGAGCTGACAGAGAGAGAGAGAGAGAGTCTGAAGCAGGCTCCAGACTCTGAGCTGTCAGCACAGAGCCCAATGCGAGGCTCAAACTCACTCACTGTGAGATCATGACCTGAACCTAAGTTGGACAGTCACCTGACTGAGCCACCAAGGCGCCCCTAAACTTATTCCTTGAATCAGTCCAACCAAAGCTAACAGGCTGTTGCATTTGATTTGTTCTCTTTACCCCTTTATCTGTATGAGCTGCTATTATTATATTGTTCCTACCACTCACCATGTTTTGGGCAAAATACTTATATTGACATACATCCTTTGTTTTTAATCATTAGCTGAATTCTATGGAATTATAGAATTATAAATTGATATTATTTTACTCTTCAAACCCTACAAACATTTACATTTGAAGAAAACATAAAAGGTATAAATGGCTGCAGGTTAAAGTGAGTAAAAATTATTTAAGGCACCTCACACTATTGTAGCCTGACCTGTTGACCCTCAGTTTTCATTAGAAATTCATCAGTACCAGGCTATCATCTCTTCTTTGCATCTTCCTTTTTTGCTGATCTATTGGCTTTAGGCCAAGGAGGGATTTTCTACAAGAAAAAAATAAAACTTTTAATTAGCTCTTCACCCTCCTGATAGTTTCAGAATAATTCATAAAAAAGAAAACTTCAGAGCATAGTTCATTTCTGAAGAGATTCATGAAAAACTGAAGCTATCCAACAGTGCTACACTCCTAAGAAGAGTTTGAGGCTGTGTGTGTGTGTAGGCCATAGGCAAAGATAAATTTTATTTTATTATACCTAAGACATTTAAAAAATTCTGACAGGCAGAGAAGGACAAATATATGTTTGCATGTATAGGAGGATTAGGAGGAACTTGACGGAGGAACAAGGGGGAGAAGAAGGGGGGAAATGGTGGGGGAAGGGGAGAGAGGCAAACCATGAGAGACTCTTGAACGCTGACAAAAACTGAGGACTGATGGATGTGGGGGGGAGGAGGGATGGGCATGGAGGAGGGCACTTGTGGGGATGAGCACTGAGTGTTATGTGGAAACCAATTTGACAATAAACTATTTGTAAAAAAAAAATTTTGACAACTTCAATACTTTATTTCTTCATGTAATAAAAATAATAGTATCTTTAAAAAAATTTAATGTTTATTTTTGAGAGAGAGACAGAGAGAGAGGGAGAGGGAAAGGGAGGGAGAGGGGCAGAGAGAGAGGGAAACACAGAATCCAAAGCAGTCTCTGGGCTCCAGGTTCTGAGCTGTCAGCACAGAGTCCGACACGGGGCTCAAATTCACGGATGGAGAAATCATGACCTGAGCTGAAGTCAGACACTTAACTGACTGAGCCACCCAGATGCCCCAATTGTATCTTTTTGAGTGCTTGCTGTGTGCTAGCCATTAAGCTGATCCCATAAAATTACTTTTTTTCATTTAATCTTCTGAGTAACAATATTTGGTTGATAATATTCTGGTATTCATTTTTTTAATGTTTATTTATTTTTGAGAGAGAGAAAGAGAGAACAGAGGAGGGGCAGAGAGAGACTGAGACAGAGTCCAAAGTAGGCTCCAGGCTCTGAGCTGTCAGCACAGAGCTGTACATGGGGCTCGAACTCATGAACCATGTGATCATGACCTGAGCCAAAGTCCTATGCTTAACTGACTGAGCCACTCAGGAGCCCTTTTGGTACTCATTTTATAGATAAGAACTGAAGACATACATGGCTTAATGATTACAGTCTGAATGTCCAAATAGTCGGTCTTATTTCAGAGCATCAATTTAAAGTGTTGATGATATTATATCCTGTTATGAATATGCAATGTGTATTCATATAAATAGAAGTCATGAAATTATCCTTAAATATGTCAGTTTATAATTGATTAAAAGGAGTTTAATGTCAATGAACACGTGTTGATAGTTTATAAGTGAAGGAATGAAACAAATATCTCTCCTGTTTTTCATTCACTGGTGTGTGGGAACACATATGTAGTTAGGGAAGAGAGGGTATTGTCAGCTCAAAGGGCAGGAAGCCTACAGTTTTGTCAATTTTTCTCCTAAGCCTAAAGAAACTAAATGTGAATCCTAGAATAGAATTCATCTGGGGTGCCTGGGTGACTCAGTCAGTTGGGTGTCTCACTTCGGCTCAGGTCATGATCTCACAGCTCATGGGTTCATGCTAACAGCCAGCTCAGAGCCTGGAGGCTGCTTCAGATCCTGTGTCTCCCTCTCTCTCTGACCCTCCCCTGCTCATTCTGTCTCTCTCTGTCTCTTAGAAATAAATATATTTTAAAAAATTAAAACAAAAAGAATTCATCTTACTTGTTATTTCGTGCAATCACTGCTTCTTTCCCTACTATATTGAAAGCAGAGCAAAGAGGACCAGCCAGTTGACAAGCTGGCTTACCAAGAAAAGCTAGTTTGCTTTCTGTTTCTTCCATTCAAAGTACTGTGAGGGTGTCCTCTTTCCTCACCCATCCCCCCTTGTCAAACCTGTGGGGGCCAAAATCAACAGGCTCCTCATTGTTTCATACCATTGTCCCATTGTCTTTTTAGTTTTTCTGTTCTGTGTGTTTGTCTGGTGTGTGTGTGTGTGTGTGTGTGTGTGTGTGTGTGTAGTTTTTTGTTTGTTTGTTTTGTTTTTAAGAGAACATTTGTTGGCTACTATAAAAGGTAAACTGAGGCATAGTAAAATTTTTAAGGCGTTATTTGAGCAAAATCAATTCCGATCAGGGCAGAGGCAAACTGGCAGTAGTTAGGAGTGCCCCAATGACAAGAGCTCAGGGAGTGACATTTAGAGAGAGAAGGCAGAAGTAGGGCAAGGAAATTATTGATTAGCTATTGCTCAAAAGCCTAATTGTCTGTGATTGGTTGTCTTCAGTTTTGAGGTATTTACAGGCTTAGATTTTGGTGTGCTTATAAAGGCCGTCAAGACATTCATGCCACCTCAGTCTAATGAACTCTGTATTTAATTAATTTAATGTTAATTTAACTAATTTAACACAGAGAGTAGATGTTGAGAGGCACGCTTTCCTGGTTGTGTGTGAGTGGCAGTGGGAGTTGGGGGATGTAAGAAGGTAAGGAGTTTTCTCAGCTGGAAGTCCACTTGTAAATGTTGCAACCCAAAGGTTGGTTTTTGTTGTTGCTGTGCACGGTTGTTGTTTTGTTTTGTTTTTAATTATTAAAACCGTTTTTTTTTTCTTTTTTTTTTTTAAGAACAGTTTAAGGTTTACAGCAAAATTTAGGAGCAGGTACTGAAATTTTCCGTATGCTCCCAGCCCTCAACACAGACACACCCTATGCCATTATCTACACCCCCCCACCAGAGTGGCACATTTGTTACAGCTTATGAACTTATATTGACACGTCATAATCACCCAAAGTCTATAATTTATATGAGCATTACTCTTGGTGTTGTAAGTTCTGTGGGTTTGGGATCAAGGATTATTTTATGCCTCAGACATAGACATCTTTACTCTAGGTTTTGTTGCTTTGGTAGTGTTAAACTGCTAAAACCTTAGTGGACCTATCATCTAGTTGATTCCAACTCAGCAGCATGTGCTAATGGCCATGCCCAAGCTCTTTTCTAGAATATTTCTCATTTTACTTTTTTTAAAGATTTGTATCCATATTGAATACAATTTTCTCTCTTTTGCTCTCCCTCGTTTTTTCTCACTCTTGCATATAATTTATCTATAGATACATTCATCTCCCAGGCTTCAATGGGAAATCCACTCATGCAGTAAATTTTCCTTGTGCAGATACATGTTTCCATTTGTGAAGATACTCTGGGAGTCAATTCCATCCCATTAGAGACTTTAAACAATGAATGGATGGCCACATTCTTGACTTGATCCTTGTAATGAAAATGAGTTTTAATCAGCCTTTGTTTCTCATAGTAATTATTTATACTTTTATTGACATATAATTGACAATAAATTACACATATTTAAAATGTATAGTCTGTTAGGTTTTTACATTTGTATACACAAGCAAAGCATGACCACAGTCAAGGTAATGTCCATATTCATCACCTGCAACCATTTCCTCAGGCCTTTTTGGTTGTATCCTCCCTTCTATTCCTAATCCTGATCTACTTTTTGTGACTATAGTAAATATTGTCTATAACTTAACATAAATCAAATTTTGTTCATTATACTTAGCATGATTATATTTTCTATTGCTAAGTTGTATACAATTTTATGGTTGTATAAAAATGTTTTTATTCATTTAGGGACATCTGGGTGCCTCAGCTGGTTGGGCGTCCGGCTCTTGATTTCTGCTTAGGTCATGATCTCACAGTCAGTCATGGAATCAAGTCCCGCATCAGGTTCTGTACTGATGTATGGACCCTGCTTGAGATTCTCTCTCTCCCTTTCTCTCTCTGTCACTGCCCCCCAGAGCAAATAAATAAACATTATTATTTTTAAATGTTTCTATTAAGTTTTCTATTTTTTTAAGTTTTTATTTATTTTAAGAGGGAGAGTGGGCAGGGAAGGCGGGAGAGAGAGAATCCCAAACAGGTTCCACACCATCAGTGTGGAGCCCTATGTGGGGCTGGAACTCACTAACCATGAAATCATGACCTGAGCTGAAACCAAGAGTCAGACACTTAACAACCTGTGCCACCCAGGCACCCCGTAAATTTTCTACTGATAGACATCTGAGTTGTTTCTAGTTTTTGTCTGTTGCTAATAAAACTGCTTTGCATATTCATTAAAAAATACCTTTCTTTCTTGTTTTAAATGATACACTGTACTATCTGTGGTTGAATAGTAGTTTCTTCTTTCACTTCTATAGTACTCTGAATTTGAGGATTTTATCTGTTTCATTCCTTACTGCCAGTTATTTCTTGGGTTCATCTCTCTCAATACCTTGTCAAATTTAGCCAATAACTGTAAATGTACATTATTAACATTTTGTATTTCAAACTGTAGCCCAGTGTTATTAGTTTATTAGATAATCTGAGTCCCAAATGGTCAAAAACAAGTTTTACTAAAAGTTTTACTACTGTAAAATGTGAACCAGTATGATGGTGTGGGTTGAAGTTTTCAGAGAAGAGCTTAGAAACCCTCTTTTAATGTTTTTATTTTTTTATTTTTTTTTATTTTAGAGAGAGACAGAGTGAGCAGGGGTGGGTCAGAGAGAGAGGGAGATCATAGAATCTGAAGCAGGCTTCAGGCTCTGAGCCAGCCGTCATCACAGAGCCTGACGCGGGGCTCAAACCCACGAACTGTGAGATCATGACCTGAGCTGAAGTTGGACGCTTAACTGACTGAGCCACCCAGGTGCCCCAGAAACCCTCTTTTAAAAAATGACACTAGGGGCACCTGGGTGGCTCAGTCAGTTAAGCGTCCAACTTTATATATACATGCGTCCAACAAGTTACATATATCACATTATTTCCCATGTTGCATATAGGTGAGAACTTCAGTTTTGACTAGGCTTCTATAAAAAAGTATTTTCCTTTCAATTTTATAATTGGAAAATTGGAAGATTATTCCATATACTAGTTTCTAACTCCATATGTACCAATCGTGTTACTCCTCCACAACTCACATTCTTCCAGTACAAGCTGCTTTGGGACACATTGCTATTGCACAATACCAGGTGAACTGGCACAGAGAGCTGCAGGAATGTTCTGGAAAGCATTTCTCCACTGGCATGACCAGCAAAACTTAGTTATGAATTGTGTTACATTCTTACATTTAGCTTGAGCAAAATAGAATATATCTCCAATTCAATTTTCCCTTAGACAAATATCAGAAATGATTGTGGTAATACTAATTCCACTCAACATGAAGAATGTAATGGGGAGGTAGTTAGGGTAAAAAGGGACAATGGTCTTAATAAAGTGAGATTATAGTACTAATATCAGAACATTTTGCAAATATATCTGCTTGTAAAATCCATGTGAACACATGACTAGGTTCCCTCCTAGGGCTTTGGGATGGACTTAATGTAAGTGGGGGACACTGAAGTCTGTTTCATTAAATTCATATTTAACCTCTTCCTGAATTCCACCTTTCCAGCCTTTGCTAACATTTACCTCATCACCTGCTTCTGAATACCTAATCTACTTACACATATTTTAGGCTTTTATATATGTCAGAATTTCAAAGGCGTGAACCGAACTCCATAACAATCAGGATAAACTAGGTTATGCTGTGGAATTAGACACATTCAAAATTTCAGTGGTTTAAAATAAACTAACCAAGTCTATTTTTTGTGGGTTGTTAGCACTGAGAAAGAAGGTGTTTATTTATTTCCCCTCTTGTTTACTCAGGAACACAGTTGATGAAGCTCCATCTGAACATGTTTTGCTACAATCCCCCCAGCCGGAGAAAGAGAACTCAGGAGTTCATCACACTGGGAATTAAAAGTTACAGTTTGGAAATAACTTGACATTTACCTCTCTTACCTCGTTAGCTAATAGAACAAATACCCAAACTTATGGGATTCAGCAGGTTCAGTCTTCCATATATCTAGAAAGAGTTGAAAGCTGGTGATCAGTGAGTAGCACAAAAGACTCCCACATAGTATAATAGGAATGTCAAATTTATCAAATCAAAAATTGATCTCCTAGGCTACTCTGGACATCTCCTGATAACTTTGCTATTGTTTCACCATAGTGTATTGTTGACCATATTTTGTCATTAAAGAAAGCATGTGAAAAGAATCAAAACTGGGGCACCTGGGTGACTCAGGCTGTTAAACCTCCAACTTTGTCTCAGGTCATGTTCTCACAGTTGGTGAGCGAGAGCCCCACATCAGGCTCTGTGCTGGCAGCTCAGAGCCTGGAGCCTGTTTTGGACTCTGTGTCTCCCTCTCTCTCTCTCTCTGCCCCTCCCTTACTCTCACTTTCTCTCTCTCAAAAACAAATAAACATAAAAAAAATCAAAACTGAAATGTTTCAAATTTTCTATTTATTAACTGCATTATTGTTTATGAAATTTTTGCTACTTATGATATAGTAAAAATCCATAGCAGTCTTAAGTGAAGTATGATATAAACTCAAATATAATAAAGCATATAGGAGGGGCGCCTGGGTGGCTTAGTCAATTAAGCGTCCGACTTTCGCTTAGGTCATGATCTCGCGGTTCGTGGGTTCGAGCCCCGCATCGGGCTCTGTGCTGACTGCCAGCTCAGAGCCTGGAGCCTGTTTCAGAGTCTGTGTCTCCCTCTATCTCTGACCCTCCCCTGCTCACGCTGTCTCTCTCTCTCCTAGAAATAAATAAAAAATATTAAAAAAAAAAAAAAGCATATAGGAGATTTTTTTTTTTTCATGATGGTACAGATGATGGTTTATTTCCCTCATCAGAGATTGGTTAATAGCAGATGCTGGACTTCCCTGGTATTTCAAATCCCAGCTCAGTGTTTTTTCTCTTTCCATTTTTTGGTTTAATCCTTCCTCCTAGAAACTTGCCCAAATAAACAATAGTAATTCAGGAAAAAACCTCTTTTTAGCTTGCAATACGTGATTTCTTAAATTGAAATAATCCTGTGTTATGTATCTATTAGAATAATTTCTGTCTCTCTGCTACCTTTTACTTTTTTGTTTGGTAATTTTAATAGAACACTTGTATTTTAGTTAGTTTATTTGGTTAGTCTTTAAAATGTGGCCTGGTCTGGGAACACAAAAAGAAATGAAGCATTGCTCCTGCCATCAAGAACCTCACAAATAGAACCAAGACAAGAAGTAACAGAGAAAAAAGATCAGGGATTTCAGGCAGAGAAAATCAATGTATGATAGCATGATGGTCTTGAGACTACATTAGTGCAGGGCTGTTATTGCCAGTAGACTGCATTTCAGTAAAATTGGAAAGTAGGGTGTGTATGCCTTGTTGTGGAGGTGGATCACACACACAGCAGGATGAGGGAACTGGTGAGAGACAGAACAGAAAAAAGGTGAGCAGTGGCCAGACCATGAGTGACTTTTTTGGCTGCAAGGATGTAACTAAGTTTGTCTTGTGTATAATGGGAACCATTGAAAGGAATACCATATTGGATTATCTCCCTCTTGTCCTAGAGAGCCTTATTTTTTTTCTATTTTTATACTCAGTGAATGACTAGACCATTTTGATGATCTTTGTATAAGTATCATCATCTTGTAATGACCATCCTTTACTTTCCTCTGTTAAACCCTATGATTCATGGTCTTTTTTTTCTTTATCATTTTTCAACTATTGTGATATAGAGTTTCATATTTTCCCCTTATAATTATTTTATATTAACCTGCTTTTACTTTCAGTTTTTACAATTATAATTCATGAACAACAATATTATATTTTGCTTTTAGACAGATTAATATGGTAGTAATGTAGTAGCTATACCACATTAATAACATTAATATAGACATTGTATAAAATAGAGCCTTAGTAAGTGTTTAATGCAGAAGCTAGCTTACAATTATGAGAAGAAAAAATCACAGCAACAAACATATTAATATTAATGACATTCAAGCTGAGTAACTACTACTATGTGTGACATAGGTAGCTGGGCTTGCTTTCAGGAAAAAGAATGTAAGACATTTCTAATTTTAAGGCACATTCAAAAACACATCTTTATTATGGCACATCAGTGAAAATTTTTTTAATTGTTTTATTTTCATTCATAATAACCACTTTTACTTTACATTCTAACTATTTCTTTTTTGTGGCTTATTTTATTATTATAGAAACATGAGGCTTATCATAAAACAAAGAAAAACACAATTCTATCTAGCTATGCTAACACTATAGATGCTGTAAGAACCGTGAGCATTTGCCGAAGTTAATAGTGGTTCTGTTCACCTTGCCTATGTGCATAGAAAAAAATTAAATTTTGTATGACCATCTGTTACCCCTTTCTTAATACAAGTGATCTCAGATTTTTTTTTTTTTTTTGTGGAGAACACCTAGTTTGTGAAGGAACAGCTATCTTACATGTCAGCAAGTTTGTTTCTTTTAAGCACTCATTAAAATGTATCCTTTTTTAAATGTTTTTATTTATTTTGGGAAGAGAGACAGAGACAGAGCATGAGCAGGGGAGGGTCAGAGAGAGAGGGAGACATAGAATCTGAAGCAGGCTCTAGGCTCAGTGCTGTCAGCACAGAGACCGACTTGGGGCTCAAACCCACAAACTGTGAGATCATGACCTGAACCAGCCAGATGCTTAACCAACTGAGCCACCCAGGGACCCCATGCACTCATTAAAAAAGTACCCTTGAGAGATGCTTGATTTTCTCCTTCTTTATGTTATTTCTCCACACTAATCTAATGCTTTTTTCAAGTATACATTTCATAATGCAGCTTCATAGTATGTAGTGATTCCAAATTGATCGTTCTCCATCTTCCCAAGCTGCTCTATGAGCTGAACATCTAATTAAACTCTAAAATTTTGACCTGAGATTCTCTCCACACTATAATTTTAGCCTATGCGGATATCATAAAGTGAATGAAGAATCTTGTTCTCTACCAATTGTGTCACCAAAGCTTCAATTTGGTAATCCCAAGACTTTGACTTTTCCTGCCATGACCAAATCTCTGTTAAATTTCTTAATTATTATTTCAGAGTGACTGCTTCACTAACCAGTGGTATATCCATAGGTAACTATCCCAGTCTTACCCCTGAGGAGTTAATCAATATCCATGTTTTATCTGTTGTAATATTTACAGACAAACAGTTAAGTAATCATAACTCATCATGAGATGTGTGAGAGAAAAAAAAGGAGCTTTCAGCATCTTTGAGGCAAAATTTGTAAAGTATCTAAATATTTTATAAAAATTATAAAACTATTTATTTATCAATTAAGGCCAAGGGGTTAGATATAAAGAACAAAATTGTTTGCTAAGTATTCTATCGTGACATTTGTATTCTTTTCATTAGAATTTTGTAAGAGACATAAATACAAAATCACACCATTTTAAGCAGAACATAAAGACCTGGGGTTTTCAGGACACAGCTTTTCATGTAACTATTTCAGTTATTGAATAAACAGTTATGTAATACTGTCTATATACCAGGCAGCATTCTAAGTGCTTTATAAATTGAAACTCATTAATTCTTATTAAGCTATGGCTGAATTACTATGTACTTTTAGCTTTCATGTGGAGTAGCTAGAGACAGAGAGAGAGAGAGGGAGACCTAGAATCCAAAGGAGACTCTAGGATCTGAGCTGTCAGCACAGAGCCTGAGGTGGGGCTCAGACTCAGGAACCACATGATCATGACCTGAGCAAAGTCGGTTGCTTAGCCAACTGACCCACCCAGGTGCCCTGAAGTAGCTACATGCTTAGAAAGAACTTGTTAGTGACAGAGGGATTGCAGAAATAATGGAGTTCCTCATGATCAGTGGGTGATTCTTAGTGATCCAATGAGAGAAGGCAGGAGCAGAGAATATTTTAATACTCTGATCATCCTGTCTTCCAGGACTAAGAACACATTATTCCTGCAGAAGTTTTGTGGGATAAAGTAAATTTAAAAATACATGCTTTAAAAATTATTTTATAAGAGAGCTTATTGGATCACAATGTATTTTCAGATATATTATTTCATTTGATGTCAGGATACTGTGAGATGACATTTTCTAACATTTACTGATGTATGAGCCAGACACTGTGTTGATTCACTTTATTGAATCCTTACAACTTTTGGTCATACCCAAGTAATTGAAGAGAAGTCTGAGGCTCATATATTAAGCACTAGCAAGTGATGGTACTTGATAAGCCTAGATAAACATGGTTTAATTTAGTAAATAAGGATGTTCAGGAAACAAAGTAAGTAAAGGGCTAAATCAGCTTTTGCCAAAATCTGTTTTTAATCACATTGTTAGTGTTTAATAATTATTTTCATAGCCCCAAGATGAAAGAAACAAGTAAGAGTTATGTTTTGCCACCATTGCATAGATAGTCACTGAAATTCAAGCCAATAGTAAAGGTAGTGTGATATAGCAAAATGATATGCCATAAAGAAATACCTTCCCAAAAATCCAGTTGGAAGTAATAAACAAATTTAGCAAATTTGTAGCATACCAAATCAACAAGAAATCAGTTGCATTTTTGCATATTAGCAATGAACAATCTGAATAAAAATTAAGAAGCCAATTCCATTTGTAATAGCATCACAGAATAAAGTATTTAGGAATAAACTTAACCAGGGAGGCAAAAGACTTGTATATTGGAAAATACCAAATTTGCTGAAATAAGTTAAAGACAAATATAAATGGGAAGTTTATTTCCTGCATTCATTGACTGGGAGGTTTAATATTGGTATGATGTCAACATACCCAAAGCAATCTACAGATTCAATGTAATTCATATAAAAATACTGGTGATGTTTTTGCAAAAATATTTACAAAAATTTTAAATTCACATGAAATCTTTTTTAAAAATATTTTTAAGTTTATTTATTTTTGAGAGAGAGAGCAAGAGAGAGAGAGAGTGAGCTAGCAGGGAGGATCAGAGAGAGAGAAGCAGAGAGAGACCCAGAATCTGAAGCAGGATCCAGGTTCTGAACTGTCAGTATATGGCCCAATGTGAGGCTCAAACTCATGAGCTGTGAGATTATGACCCAAGCCAAAGTCAGACACTTAACTGACTGAGCCACCCAGTCTCCATATTTAAATTCACATGGAATCTTAAGGCACTGTTAAGGACATCTGGGTGGCTCAGTCAGTTAAGCATCTGACTTCGGCTCAGGTCATGATCTCACGGTTCCTAGGTTTGAGCCCGCGTCGGGCTCTGTGCTGACAGCTAGCTCAGAGCCTGGAGCCTGTTTCAGATTCTTTCTGTATCTCCTTCTCTCTCTGAACCTCCCCTGCTCGCTCTCTCTGTTGCTCTCGCTCTCTCTCTCTCTCAGAAATAAATAAAACATTTTAAAAAAATTTAAAATTTTTAAAAAGGGATTGTTAATAGCTAAAGCAACCCTGAAAACAACAAAGTTGGAGGTATCTCCCTTCCTGATTCCAAACTTATTACAAAGTAATCAAAACAGTGTAGTACTTGTATGAAAACAGAAATAAAAAACAGATGAAATAGAGATCCCAGAAATAAACCTCTCATATATGGTCATATGATTTCTACAAGGTTGCCAAGACTATTAAATAGAGGAAAAGATAGTTCTTTCATTAACTGGTTCTGGGAAAACCGAATGAATGCAAATGAATGAATTTGGATCTGTACTTCATATGCAAATGAATGAATTTGGATCTGTACTTCATACCATAGACAAAAACTAACTCAAGATACATCAAAGACATAAGAGCTAAAACTGTAAGATTCCTAAAAGAAAATAAAGACAGCTTCATACTCTTGGATTTTTCTTTTCTGTTTTTGGGGCTTATGAAAATTTATTGCTGTCATGTTTTCACCAACAGAACTTATTATCTTGGTCTTTGTTTTTTGCCTCTGTATAAGGCCAAAAGAGAGATATTGGCTACTTTGAGTCACCAACATCATGACTTTTGTGACAAATCCAGCAACCAGAACTTCATCATTTTCCTCAGTAAAATCCAATCACACTTAGGTACAAAGGCTGTGATTTCTTTTTCCATCTTGATCAGTGGGACTCTGACACACTTCCTGATGCCTGAATTTGGACTTTTAGCTTCAACCCCTACTTTTTCCAGCACAATTCCCTTTGCATGGGTTGGCCTTCAGGGCTGTGCCCAAATGGACTTTCTTATGCTGTTTATCCTGCCACTTCTAATCACCTCAGTGGCTGTGGAGCTTCCTGGCAGTACAGAGACTGTGACGCTTGCCCATCCTGCCCATGCCATGGCCTAAGTGAAAGAGAGAATGGCTATGCTCTTGTATTTGTTAATGATTCCTTGGATATGATACCAAAAGCATGAGCAATAAAAGAAAAAATAGATAAATTATATTATATAAAATTAAAGATGTTTGTGTATCAAAGGGTTTTCAAGAAATTAAAAAAGCAACCAATGGAATGGGAGAAAATAATTTGCAAATCATATATATAATCAGGGGCTAATATCCAGAATATATAAAGAACTACAACTCAACATTCAGAAAACAAGCTGATTTAAAAATGGCCAAGGTCTTGAATAAACATTTCTCCAAAGATCTACAAATGGACTATAAGTACATGAAAAGTTCTCGGCATCAGTAATCATGAGGGAAATGCAATTCAAACCAAAATGAAACACCACCTCATAGTTCTTAGAATGGCTATTGCAAAACAAAACAGCATTGATGAGGATGTGAAGAAATTGAAACACTTGCACACTGCTAGTGGGAATGTAACATGATGTACCTCTGTAAAAAAGAATATGATGTTTCCTTAAAAAATTACCATATGATCCAGCAATTCCATCTCTGGATATATGCACAAAAGAACAGATATTTGCACACCCATGTTCTTAGCAGTTTTATTCACTATAGCCAAAAGGTAGAAGCAACCCAAGTGTACAAATCAATAAATGACTGGATAAACACAATGTGACATATATTTACCATGGAATACTATTCAGCTTTAAAAGGGAAGGAGATTCTGAAATCTACTGACACTTGGATAAACACTGGACATTATGCTAAGTGAAAAAGGCCAGTAACAAAAAGACAAATATTGCACTTCTATCAAGTTTTTAAAGTAGTCAAATTTATAGAAACAGGAATGCCATAGTGGTTGTCAGGGGCAATGGAGGGGGATCATGGGTAATTATTATTTACCAGATATGGTTTCAGTATGGGGAGGTAAAAATATTCTAAAGATAGATGTTGGTGATGGTTGCACAACAGTGAGCTATAAACTTAAAACTGAACGCTGGACTATAAGCTCAAAAATGGTGAAAATTGAATTGTTTATTAAATATATATTTTTTGATCAAAAACTAATATATTAGTATACAATAAATATATTAAACAGATACAGATTTGAAGGTAAAATTAGATAATAATACAATAGTAATAGGAGACTTCAGTACCCCCCTTTCAGCAATAGATTATCCAGACAAAATCAACAAGGATATATTTTATCACAATTAATTTTTTTAAATGGGAACATTGGATAGAAAGGAAACTTAAAATCCCAACTGAATTGTTAATTAAAAGCTGTGACTTTGAGCAGCTGGTCAAAATCTTCTCATTTTCAGTTCTCTCAAAAAGAAAATGTAGGTTATCTATATTCTTCAAGGTTGTTGGGAGGCTTTATCATAATAATGTATGTAAAAATGCTTGCCCCAAGGTATGGATGCAGTGATAGCTTCAATGTTCGTCACACATCTGTGTGCTAAACATCAGTGCTTAGGGGCATCTGGGTGGTTCAGTTGGTTAAGCTTCTGACTTTGGCTCAGATCATGTTCTCGCGGTTTGTAGTTTCGAGTTTCACATCGGGCTCTGTGCTGAGAGCTTGGAGCCTGGAGCCTGCTTCAGATTCTGTCTCTCTCTACCTCTCCCCTCCTCACACACTCTCTGTCTCTCAAAAGGAAATAAAAATGTTGAAAAAAAATTTAAATATCAGTGTTTAGATTGGAGGTTATCTGCAAGGAAAGCTCCATTTAAGGATTTGAATAATAAGTAGCTATTAATCACACAAGCATCTTGTAATGATTAAACTATTAAACAAGCATTTGTAATACAACAATGTCTTGAGAGACAAAATAAGCCCTGTTTTTAATGACATATTTGTCTAGTTCTTTTTTTTTTTTTTTTTTTTTTAATATTTTATTTATTTCTAGGAGAGAGAGAGAGACAGCGTGAGCAGGGGAGGGTCAGAGAGAGAGGGAGTCACAGACTGAAACAGGCTCCAGGCTCTGAGCTGGCAGTCAGCACAGAGCCCGACGCGGGGCTCGAACCCACGAACCGCGAGATCATGACCTAAGCGAAAGTCGGACGCTTAACCGACTAAGCCACCCAGGCGCCCCTGTCTAGTTCTTTTTTTAAACGTCTTAAGACGTGTTATTCATAAGTCATAAAATGCAAATGTTCAAAAGTTGGAGTTCTGGTAGAAATTTTATCTCTTGCTTAGTTATTGCTGTTGCTCTGTAAAAGATAGTAAGTAAAAGCAAGAAAAGGTCAAATTTGTAGGCTGCCAATTTTGGGAATCTTGGCATATCCTGAATAAAAGGAGTCTTTTACGGTCCTGAGGTCATGGCTAAAGGTCATCTAGTGACTAACACTGGACTAAGACTTTTTTTCAAGAGGCAAGAATTCCTTCTTTTGAAAGAACTTAGAGAGATATCACAAGATACTGGTTAAAAGCCTGATTCTGCGATCAAATGTCATGGGGACAAACTGCTACTCTATTTCTTCCCAGTTGTATGCCTTGAGTGTGTTACTTCACTTTTTAGGTCTCAGTGTGATAACAAACAGAGATGGTTCATAGATATGAGACACAGCACTAAAGCATTTAACAAGGTTCATGGTGCTTAGTAAGTCTTCCATAACTTTTTTATTATGATGATGATAATTACCATGATTCATAAGATCTTATTATCCTAGAACATGATTAGACACAGCCCACTTAATTACATGGAATAAAGCAGACTGATCATTATTGGGCTTGAATCTATGCTGTTGAAACCAAGATATTCTGACATAGAGAAGCCTTTGAATCCAATGGGATGCTTCATAGATGTCTAATCCAGCTGGTATATCATAATTTTTAGTAAGTTGTAGAATTAGACAACAGGCAAATAGTCAAGCGGCTTGAAGAGATTAGTACTGGTTTAAGGTGATATTGCAAAAGCATTAATGGATTGATGGAAAATCACAATAAGGATTGTAAAATCAAATTGTTAGAAAGCCAGACAGGCAGGCAGACAACATTAGAATATTATAAGTAACAGAAGCCCTGACACCAATGTGGGATTCAATCAAAGCACTTCAGTTCTTAGTGAAGACTAAAAAAATTAAAAGTCTTTATTTTAGTTTGAATTCCCTCAGGATTAGATGGAGAGAGAAGAAAGCACAAATAGTTTATGTGGAAAAGGTAGTAAATACCAGTAGAAAAGTACAGGTTGGATGCCTGGGTGGCCCAGTCCCTTAAGCATCTGACTCTTGATTTTGGCTCGGGTCATAATCTTGCGGTTTCACAGGTTCAGGCCCTTGTAGGGCTTTGTGCTGGCAGTGCAGAGCCTACTTGGGATTCTCACTCTCCCTCTCTCTCTGTCCCTGCCCCACTGTGCTATATCTGTCTCTCTCAAAATAAATTAAAAAAATTTTTTTTTAAAGTACAGAAGGGGAAAAAAAAGGCAGTAATGCAGCCAATAGAGAATGCTATCCAGTCAGCTATGCTGTGGGCAACTGGGATTCAACCCCAGTTAAATGGGGACATTGTTAAAACCCACTTACTTCAAAAGGTAAAGGAATCAGGGGCACCTGAGTGGCTCAGTCAGTTAAAGCATCTGACCTTTGATTTCAGCTCAGGTCTTGATCTCAGGGTCCTGAGTTCAAGCCCCATGTCAGGCTCCATGCTGGGAGTGGCTCCTACTTAAAAAAAAAAAAAAAAAGATATTCAGGCCTGTGAGATACCTGTGAGATATACAGTAAAGGACCATAGCTTTAAGGATATCGTCTCTAAGGTTCATCCCACACACTCTTGGAGGTCATATCTATCTTACCTTTAATCACAAACCTTCTGTGCACAGAAATAGTTTCTTACTTTTCCTATTTTGCACCTCACACACCTTGTTATGTTATCTCAAGTTCCCTAGCAAACCTTTGAGTTTCCTTCATGCTTGTAACCTTTAGCTGAAACCCTGGGGCCAGATGATTTTTGAAATTAAGAACTTTTTTGAATTTTAGAGAGGTAGTACAGTTGATATTCTGTATATTTAATAACACTCCAGTGACATTTGGGGCAGCACTTTGTAAGTAAATATGTTCTGTTTTTCTGGTGTCTCAGGAATGATTCTTTACATTAAGTGGTTTAAGTATAGGGAGTAAATAGCCTCACATCAAGTCAAGGTTGTATTTAGTCTGGATGTAAATCGGCTGGACACAGTGTGGAATTAAATCTAGAAGAAGCCCTCAGCCATCAAAATGTTCATCACTTAGATGATGGAAAGTTCAGGTAGCAGGGAACATCTAGGTGACCATAAGTAATGGAAGTTTCTGAGGTCAAGGAAGTGTCTTCCCTGGGAAGGAGAGCGGGCTCTGGAACTAGCATTAGATATTATTAGTTTGTTCTTCTATTGAGTTAACTCCGGTCTGCTGAGACAGCACTTTGTAATCTACCAGAGGAAAGGTGGGAAATGAGATTTCAGGGATATCTAAATTTGTTTTTCTTTAGATATCAACTTATGAAAAATGTTTAAATTTTAAAGCCGAGTTTTTGGATTTTGGAATTGTGGATATGTGATAACTGTACAGTAGACCTGCATATTGAACCTGTCTTTTCCATTTTATAAAATTCAACAATTTAAGTACTCTCTCCCCATGACTGACGCCACCATCACCTCTATTTTTACAACACAGAACACTGAGATCTACTCAGGTAAAATCTTTAGAACTGCATATCTCAACCTTTTTTTCATTATTGTTCCCTTCTCCCAGTAGCCTTTTTAGACCATTTTTTCCCCTAATTGCTCATCTCTGTAACATTTAATACCAAAGATACACTATATATCTGTTGGTGGACTTAGGCTCTTTGGAGAGCCTCATTATAATATCTAGCATTATAATATCTAACATTTTTATTCCCCAAGCACCAATTTTTTGTCCTCTTGGAAGCTGTATCCCTCACATTGAACATGCATGCTTAAATTAGAGAATGCAAATGTTTACCATTGTGACAATGTGAAAATAAACTTATTTGGTGTGTCGTTTAAGCCATTTTGTAATACTTTTAATGAGTTTAATTATTTTGGATCTCTCTTTGAGTATCTTTAAAGAATCAAATGTGTTTTTTAAAATAATACAGGGGCGCCTGGGTGGCTTAGTCGGTTAAGTGTCCAACTTTCACTTAGGTCATGATCTCGCTGTTCGTGGGTTCGAGCCCCGCATCGGGCTCTGTGCTGACTGCCAGCTCAGAGCCTGGAGCCTATTTCAGAGTCTGTGTCTCCGTCTCTCTCTGACCCTCCCCTGCTCACGCTGTCTCTCTCTCTCCTAGAAATAAATAAAAATATTAAAAAAAATAAAATAATACAAATCGGAACATGTGAGTATGATGAATGGTCATAAACATACATTTTTGAACTAATGAATGCAAAGTTCTGTTGAAAGAAAACTCTACATGAGATTAACGCAAAGCCCTTTTGGAAGGCATCAGGTACTTTAGAGATTTTATTTATTTTAAGTTTTATGTATTGAAAATTTCTATCCCAACTAACATTTTGAAAAATTTAATGGTAAGATGGGAAAGACTGGATAGATATTTCTGCAGAAAACTTACAGCTTATAAGGTAAAAAAATAAATCAGAAATTAAAGTAAAATCACAAAATCTAGAACAAATATTTTGTCAGGATCTAAATAAAATGCTTTAAAAAAAAATCACTGAACTTGACATTAGAAGAGATGGCTTAAGGTGTGAGTTAACCAGATTGTTATTTCTTATCTTCCCCAATCTCCGTTCCTGTTTATAAAATTGAAATTATGATTACTCCAAAGTATATTTATGGGCCAAAATGAGGAAACCTATATTACATTTTTGTAAATCCTAAAGTATAAAAATATAAATATTCATTGAATGATGTCACTTATCAATTATTAGAGCCATGTCCATTGTAACGTGATATAAAGAATAAATCTGAGAGGCTGAAGTGACATGCATGAGCCTTCTCCAGCTCATCTATTCGAAATCCTCCTGCTTTAATTGTTTTTTAATATAATTTATTGTCAAATTGGTTTACATACAACAACCAGTGCTCATCCCAACAAGTGCCCTCCTTATGCCCATCACCCGTTTTCCCCTCTCCCCCACCCCCATCCACCCTCAGTTTGTTCTCTGTATTTAAACGTCTCCTATGGTTTCCCTCCTTCCCTCTCTGTTGTGCCTTAATTGTTTATGCTTCTAAAAATTTTGGGTTTGATTATAGTTAACATTATGGCTTATCTTTTTGTAGAAGTTACCTAGCAAATGTGTAAACTTCTGTTTTGATTAATAGAATTTTGCTGACCAAATAAGTTTTAGAGACAATTGAGGCTATCTTAAAAGATGAAAGTCTTTGAGAATATTTCTGCCCTAGTTTGCACTTCTCAAAGCAGCAAGTCTTAGTTAGCAAAAGAACTTGTCAACATATGCACCATTTTCTTGATTCAGCCAAGTATCTAACGCAACTTTTCTCATTAAGGATCTTTAGAAGGCTTTTTTCCCTATTATTCTAAAATCCTTAAAAACAAAAACAAAAACCTGCATTACAACAGAGTAGTGTGTGGGATGTGACTCTTTATTTTGGACTATTATAGCATTTTTCTATCACAGCACTTTCCTCAGTGTATCATAATGGTTTGTTTACTCTCCTGTCTCTCTCATTAGACAGAGAGCTGCTAAGAAAACATCATTTTCCATCCAGCCTGCAGCACAGTGCTTGTTAATGCTCTCAGTATTCCTTGAATTAAATTGAATAACACTTTGTACCTTGTTGGCCCACATTTTAAATGACATTCTGTTATAGTAATATGTACATGTTTTTATTCCACTATTATATTCCAAATTCCTTGAAATGTGGAGCTATAACTTTATTCCCTTATTGGCATGGAGTGAACAAAAGATTTGGGGGATTGAAAGCTGAATGGCACTAGAGACAATTGTCATTGTTTCTGCATGGTGCCATTGCAGCACCCTTGACTTCTTATGATCAAGTTCCTGATAACCCAGATCTAACAGCCACCAGAAATTCTAAGTCAACAAAGGAAAAGAAAAAGGAGACAAGAAAAGGAGCAAGTGGGCTAAAAATTTTGAAGAATAGTAGATTTTAAGATATATATGCCTATGGGGCAGTAGGGCAGAGAGACATTTGTTTTGACCACATTTTCAAATAATTGCAGTCAACAAGACAGAAGTCATTAAGTGCAACATCCAAACCATCAGATATCAGAATGAAAGTTAAAAATGTGTGTAATGACAGATGGAAATTAATGCAAGAGAATGATCTGAGGATGGACATATAGAAATCTAATCAGTATACAGAGACATAGAGTTGTGTTACAAAAAATAAATCAGTTCTGGGTTTTGATTCAGCATTTAAGGAGCCTGGAAGTCACCTCAATTCTAACAATAAGTAAAAATCTGAACAGGCTAAAAAATCAACAACTCATCTTAGATCCATAAGAGAGGGGAGGATGCCTGACAAACTGCTCGGCCAAAGATTATATATTCAGATAGATCAAAAAAAGGAGGCACAACTCAGCAGAACAGAGACTCAAGAGAGTGGAAGCTTCAATGGGACTGCCAGGTAGGGAAACATGAACTGAAATTGATGAGTTGCTGTAGGATCATATGGACAACTCCATGGGGACTGTGCCATAAGGGTCCCCACAATTTTTGTGAGTTTTACCTCCAGGAGCTCAACCAGTTTCCCTCAGTAAATATCTGAGAAAAAATCCCCTCCTGCCTCTTGCAGGGGGAAGATAAAAGGAAACATTTCGAAATATACCAGAGAATTCTGTTCATCCTAGGAAGACCCACCCTCAGGGGAAACTACGTAAGCAGAGCCTAGCCTATTGGAGTATTTGTTAACCAGAGCCTTACTGACCCTGGGGGAGTAGGACTGTCCAAATTCATTAAGCACTAACTTGCCAAATGGGAGAAAGGAAATATCCAACTCCAGCCCACTGTAGCCATCCTGTCCCACCTTAGCAGAGTGGAAAACTTGACAAAGATTTGTAAAGTTTCCAGTCCAGAGGCACAGGCTCACTTGAAGGCTGGTGCCTAATCACAGGATTATAGAACACTTCCCCTCCCTCTATATCTTCCTACTAATTATGAAAGGCCTATTTAAAGAAGTTTCTTTTCCCCAATACTTCATGTATAGCTTTCAGGAAGATATTACAAGACTTAATAAAAGGCAAAAACCAGAATTAGAAAGGACAGAGCAAGCATCAGAACCAGACATACTGGAATTTTCAGACCAGGAATTTAAAATGACTATGAGTAATATACAAAGGGTTCTGATTCATAAAGTAGATAACATGTAAGAACAGGTGGGCAACATAAGCAGAAAGATGGAAATCCTAGAGAGAACCAAATAGACAAGCTAGAGGTCAAAAACATTGTAAAAGAAATGAAGAATGTCTTTGATTAGTTTATATGTCATGGTTCTCCAGAGAAGCAGAACTAGCAAAATATATAGAGATATGTATAAGAGGAGACTTATTACAGAAATTTACTCACCTGGAGCCCATCGGTGGGTCAGTCAGCTAAGTGTCCGAATTCACTCAGGTCATGATCTCCCTGTTTGTGAGTTTGAGCCCCACATTGGGCTCTGTAATGATAGCTCAGAGTCTGGAGCCTGCTTCAGATTCTGTATCTCCCTCTCTCTCTGCCCCTCACCCACTCACACGCTGTCTCTCTCTCTCTCAGAAATAAATAAACATTTAAAAATTGTTTTTAATCAAAAAAATAAATTTATTCACCTGATTGTGGAGGATGAAAAATCACACAATCTGCCTTCTGCAAGCTGGAGAACCAGGAAAGCTGGTGATATAATTCCATTCATTTACCAAATTCTGAAATCAGGGGAGCTGATGGTGTAACTCCTTGTCCAAGGCTGAAAGTCTGAAAACTGGGAGGGGCACTTGTCTGAAGGTCTAAAGGTCTGAGAAAAAGGAGTTCCAATGTCCAAGAGCAGGAAAGGATGAATTTCCCATTTCAAGAGGAAAAGAGAGCAAGAACTAGCCCTTCCTTTGCTTTCTTCCCTTCCGTTACCTTCTGTTCCCTTCCCTTCCCCTTCTCCTTCTCTTCTCTCCTTTTCTCTCCTTGACCCCTTTCTTTCTTTCTTTCTTTCTTTTTCTTTCTTTCTTTCTTTCTTTCTTTCTTTCTTTCTTTCTTTCTTTCCTTCCTTCCTTCCTTCCTTCCTTCCTTCCTTCCTTCCTTCCTTCCTCCTTTCCTTTCCTTTCCTTTCCTTTCCTTTCCTTTCCTTTCCTTTCCTTTCCTTTCCTTTCCTTTCTTTCCTTTCCTTTCTTTCCTTTCTTTCTTTCCTTTATTTCCATCCTTCCTTTCCTTTTCTTCATTTCCTTTCTTTCCTCTCTCTCTCTTTCTCCTCCTTCTTCCCCTCCTCTTCCCCATCCTCCTCTCCGTCTTCCTCCTCCTCCTCCTTCTCCTCCTCTTCTTCTTCTTCTTCCTCCTCCTCCTCTTCCTCTTCCTCTTCTTCTTCTTTTTGCTCCTTAACCATTTGGATGGTACCAGTGAGGGTAACCTTAATTACTAAGTCTACTGATGCAAATGTCTCTTCCAGAGGCATTCTCACAGACACATCCAGAAACTCTGCCTACACATCGCTACACATCATGTGTAACAATCTGTGCATTCCTTAGCCTAGTTAAGTTAACCCACAAAATTAACCATCGGATGACTAGCAGACTGGATATTGCTTAGGGAACAGCCTCTGAACTTGAATATCTATCAATTGAAACTTAAAACTGAAAAACAAAGAGAATAAGGACAAAATGAGACAAGAAAAGAAAAAAAGAATAGGATATCCAAGGATGTGGGATAATTATGAATGGTATAACATTCATATGATGGGAATACCAGATATATAATAAAGAGAAGGGAGAAGAAAAAAATGTTTGAACAAAATAATGATAGAATTTCCCCAAATTAATGTCAAACACGAAAACATAGATTTAGGAAGCTCAGAGAAAACTAAGCAGAATGAATGTCAAAAAACACTACTTCTAGGCATGCCATTTTCAAATTAGAGAAAATCAAAGATAAGGAAAAATTCTTGAAAAAAACCATAGGAAAAAAAGTATCTTGCCCCTAGAGAAGAAAAGATAAAAATCACATCAAATATTTTCTCAAAAACTATGCAAGCAAGAAGAGAGTAGAGAGAAATATTTAAAGGATTGAGAGGGGGAAAAAAGCCTAATGAACCTAGAATTGTGTATTCTGTGAGTTTATTTCTCCTTTGAAGGTAAAATAAAGACTTACTTAGACAAATAGAAATTGAGAGAATGTGTTGCCAGTGGACATTTCTATGAGGCGAGCATTACCCTAATATCAAAACTAGACAAAGACATTACAAAAACCAAAAGGTACAGAATAATCTATCTCATGGACAAAGATACAAAAATTCCCAACAAAGTCTTAGCAAGTCAAATCAACTTGCTAAAAAGAACTTTACACTATGACCAAGTGAGATTTATTTCAGGTATGCAAGGATGGTTCAACCTTCAAAAATCAATTAACATAGGAGTGTTTGGAAGATGGTCGTGTAGTAGGAGGACCTTAGGCTTGCCTTGTCCCACAAATACCACTAGATAACTATCAAATCAACTATCAAATACTCCAGAAATTCACCTGAAGCCTGGCAGAACAAACTCTACAACTACAGATAGAGAGGAGGCCACATTGAAGAAGGTAGGAAGTGCAGAGATGGTTCAGAAGAGAAACAAATCCTGGCCACTGTGGTGAGGAGGGAACCCCAGTTGTGGTGAAGGACATGAGACAGGCTAACATAAAGACTAATCTAATTCCCACAACTATTGGCTTGTTGTAAGAGGGGTGAGAGTGAGTTCTTGCAACCAGCGAGGTTTTAAAGCCTGAAGTTGTTCTCTTTTTAATTCTTTTTTAATGCTTTTTCATTTTTGAGAGAGAGACTGAATGTGAATGGTTGAGGGGCAGAGAGAGAGGGAGACCCAGAATCTGAAGCAGGCTCCAGGCTCAGAGCTGTCGACACAGAGCCCAACGTGGGGCTCAAATCCATGGACCACAAGATCATGACCTCAGTTGAAGTCGGACGCTTAACTGACTGAGCACCCAGGTGCCCCTAAAACCTGAAGTTTTAAAGGTCAGCAGACTTGGCTGAGATAGAGCCCACATTGTGTCGCTCTTAGAGACAAGCCCACCAAACAACATGGAGACATACAGTGTGGAAATGGTGATCTGAACAGTCTCCCCACTGGGCCTCACAGTGGGGAGGTTTTCCCACATCTTGGAATGTGTACCAGAGAGACAGCGTCCATGGAGAGACCCTACCAGGAACAAAGAAATGGTTGGCTCCATTTACCTTCCCTGACCCTCAACATAAGCATGGTATCACCAGTCAGAACCAGGACAGTGGGAACACTCACTATCTCACTTGGTTTCACCAAGCTCTGCCTCCTGGCCTCCAGTAGAACTGCCTCTCCCAGTCAATCTTGCCTCAGTCTCCCTCCCCCCAGAAGACCATCCCAAATCCCTGCTCACATCATGTCCCCCGACCGAGGAGTTTTCTGGAGCCTTGGTTCTGGTGGCAGTTGGTGACAGGTCTCATTTCACAAACAGACCACACCACATTTAGTTAAAATGTGCCAATTTCAGGCCAGTGACCAAACACTGCCCACAAAAGGCAAAGAGGGCCTTTGCAGATGACCGGTCTGAAGGATAAAGCAGCCAGAAGCAAACAGCTTAGCACATACAGCACACATTGGAGACACTCTTGAAGGCTCTAAGTCCTGGGGAACAGGGGACACCATATCACAGGGTCTTCATAAGACCATTATCCTCAAGAACAGGGGACATACCTGACTTCTCTAACACAGACAAACAAGCACAGAGACTTAGAATGAGAAGACAGAGAAATTGATCCCAAATGAAATAACAGGGTAAGGCCATGGCAAGGGTGTTGGGGGTTAAGGACTGCACTTGTGGATATGAGCACAGGGGGATGTACAGAATTGTTGAATCACTAACATGTACACTTAAAACTAATATAACACTGTATGTTAACTAACAGGAATTAAAATTTTAAAAAAGCTGAAAAAATCAATTGACGTAATGAATCACATTAACAGACTAAAAAAGGAATATTATTCAGAGCCAAAAAGAAATGAACTATCAGGCCATGAAAAGACATGGAGGAAACTTAAATACATATTACTAAATTAAAGAAGCCAATCTAAAAAGGCTGTATATTATATAATTGCAACTATATAATATTCTGTGAAAGAAAAAGCTATGGAGACAGTAAAAATTTCAGTGGTCACCAGGGGTGGGATAGGGTAGGAAGGATAAACAGGTGGAGCACAGATTTTTAGGATTGTGAAAAATTCTCTGTATGATCGATGGACTCATGCTATTAAACAACTTTCCAAATCCATGGAATGTACAACTTGAGACAAAAATTCTAATGTCAACAATGGACAATGAGTGATTATGATGTGTCAGTGCGGTTCATCAGGTGGAACAAATATTCTCTCTGGTGGGAATGTTGACAATGAGGAGGGCAATGTAGGTATGGGGTCAGGAGGGGTTTGGAAAAAATCTGTATTTTCTTTTAAATTTTGTTCTAAGGGGCATCTGGGTGGCTTAGTCGGGCTCTGGGCTGACTGTGGAGCCTGCTTGGGATTCTCTTTTTTTTCTCTCTGCCCCACTCATGCTCACTCACTCTCCCACTTTCTCTCCCTCAAAATAAATAACAAAATAAACTTAAAACAATAAATTTTGCTCTAACCTTAAAGCTACTCTAAAAATTATTATTTTTTTAATTTAAAGTTTTGGTTAACATACAGTACAATATTGGTTTCAGGAGTAGAACCCTGCAATACCCAGTGATTTATCACTTACATAGGATGTACGGTACTCATCACAATTGCCCTCCTTAATACCCATCACCCATCTAGCCCCCTCCCACCCACCTCCCTAAGTCAACCCTCATTTCTCTATTGTTAAGAATCTCTGTGGTTTGTTTCCCTCTATTCTCTTTTAAAAAGTAAAATCTTTAAAATTAAAAAAATATATAGATTGTAACTTTTACTTTCTCTATCTGATATAAAAACATGATTTGTTGTCATATATCACATATAGCTGTGATAATTTGAGTTATATAGGTAGCTTATTTACATATTCTGTTGGTAAATCTACAATATTTTAGATGATTAGTTTTGGAGTTTTATTAGAAATCTTTTGCCATTTGCTAAATTGTGAGTTAGCACCCTATATTTTCAGGCTCACTCCACTCAATGTTCAAGAATCGGCCCATGCCTTCATTTCTGAATTCATACTAGCCTTAACTTGTTTAATAATATATTTTCTCCTTGATGTAAGCTGAGGAAGGATTAGGTATTTGTCTAAGAATAAATTCAGACCTGAATTGTTAAATTAGCTGCCCGGTTTTCAGTGCTATTTTGCATGTAATAGTGGCACAATAGTGCCTGGAATGTGAGGGTTCTTTCTTTTGAATTATCAGGGTGACAGTTAAGGTGAGGATTAATCTTTTAACCAACATGTCTCATCTATAAGGTAAAGTGAGTAGCCGTCAGTGTTTCTGGGGCTTCCCCACTCAAACATTGTGTAACTTATGGCAAAAATGGGAGGGATAGGACAGCTTCTAATAAGAGCTAAAGAAATGATAGTAAAAAACCACAGGAAATAGGTTTTAAATTTATATTTGTAAAGTCACTGTGTAAAAACTAAAAAAAAATGATTTCCATTTTAACACAAAAAGAAATTGAGAGAATAGGAACTCTATGAGCTTGTAATGCTGAAAGTAATTATTCAGTGAAAGAGTGATGCAAACTTGTTTTCAATAGGGCCACAAAGAAGAAATAATTAAGTTAAAAGCAGCCAGTAGGCTAGGGACACCTGTGTGACTCTGTCAGTTAAGTGTCTGACTCGATTTTTGGCTTACGGTCATGATCCCATGGTTCTTAAGATGGAGCCTCATATTGGGTTCCATGCTGATAGTGCAGACCCTGCTTGGAATTCTGTTTCTCCCTCTCTCTTTCTGCCCTTCCTCTGCTTAGGTGCCTGGGTACACATTCTACACATTCTCATTCTCTCTCTCTCTCTCTCTCTCTCTCTCTCTCTCTGTCAAAATAAATAAATAAACTTAAAAAAAAGAGCAGCTAGTAGGCTTACAGAAAGGGGCTAATGATTTAAGTCAAATTCATATCATTTTTACTTTATCATAGACTTTAACAAACCATAGAATCAAGGATGAATCTGTACAGAATTGTAAAGAGCATCTACCATCAGGTTTACTATCAGTAGAGCCTTGCTTTCCCCCACTCCCTCTCTACTCGCTTCTGCAATCAGGACTATTATTTTTTGTGTACTGAGGTACGTTGACATTTTGTATTGGCTATCACTTTCAAACTCAAATTATCACTCAGGACTTCCTTTTACTTTCTCTTTATCTTGCTTAAGAAAACATCTTTTTTTAAAATTAATTTCTGACTTTAAACATGCCATTTCATTCTGAACATAAATTTTGTTATTTGTAAGCCTGGCTAAAAGTACTGCATTTCCTCATTGTTTTAATTGTGACTCTCACAATAAACTCTTATGTTAGTGTAAAGCATAGAAGATATGTATTTATTTGTGTTATTAGCACTGAATTTAGATGCAGCAGTCTTTCGTGTTTCACGTTTATTTCTTCCACATGGCCAATTCAGAGTTTAGGACTAAACTGGCTGCCCTTCAGGACATCATTAGTACTGACCTTGTCACTTAATGTTAACTATATACTTCATTCGTACCATGGTTGAAAATGGCTGAAAGCCAGTGCAAACGAAGCATTGAAAACCAGGGCTGAGATAGGCAGGTGCAGCCCTTATTTCCCACATCTGTCAAAATAATGTTCAGATCTCCAGTTTACTGGATCTATTTCATTATTTTTGGCCAAATCTAAAAGTATCCTCCATATTCTTTCTTTCTCAAAAAATTTCTGGCCCATAAATCCCAAATTTTAAAAAAATATGTTAAATGTGTAACACTCTAAAGATCATTTAATCTTTATATAATTAGAAAACTCTGCATCAGTAACATAAATTTAAAAATTTTCACCATGGAAAGAAAAAAAAGGAATAAAGAAATGAAATGAGTGTCAGTGAGAATGCCAGAATATCTAACTCTTATTTAATAAAAATTCACCAGATTGGTACACTTAATTCTGTAATCTAAGTATTATTGAGTTAAATCTATGATTATTATTTTATTTTATTAATTTACTTCAATTATATGGTCACTGGTGTGTTTTCTTCTGTGTGTCTACATATTTCCATTTTATCCTGAACACCATTGAAACATAACCATCTTTATTATATTTTATTTTATATCATATTAAAAAGAAGAATGCCATATTAAAAAAATCACTAACATTCTATTTCTCCCAGTAGTTATTATTAAAGCCAAAGATAAGTGGAAATACTTTTTTATCTATACCACAAATCAATGATTAAATCATTCTCAGGCTATTAGAAAACTAAAACTTTTTAAGAACACATACAGGAACTCTAACCCTTCTAACAAGTTAGCTACCCATGTTAATTAGCAGAAAACCTGAAGTTTATAGCAAGTTTTCCAAATGCCTGGGAAAGAGAGAAAATGTCTTTTGAGACACTTCAGGTAAGTTTCAATTTAAGCTTTAACTGAGAAGTTGTATAACTAAAGTACACAAATGTTTAAGCATCTATAGATATGATATTTCTTTATATTCTTTCAAACTGATATCTCATAAATAGGTTCTGAATAGTTTTCATGGTGAATATCATTTAAAAGCCAATATATAATTGTAAAAAAAAAAAAAAAAGGCTGACATTAAATGAGGTGGTTGCAAAGAAAATCAAATATTGAAAGATATCTTAGGCAGACGTGGAGAGATAATAACAATTAATATTATTTGTAGTTGATTTATTCACTTGTTCTAGTTGGGAAAGAAGATATTAAACAAATACACAAAGGAATCTCATATAAAAATTCTTCTGTTGGGTACAAACTGGATTCACATCCAAAGTTTCTACAAGTAAGGTGTTAGTCTGTTTTTATTACTGCCAATTTCAAAATTTCAGCATGTACAGACTACTAAGGCCAAAAATATCTATATGTCTAACTTGAACTGATAGTAAAAATATTTTATATATATGCATATACATACATAAATATGTCCACATGTAGTATGCCATGTGTGTGCATGTGTATATATTTAAAGTGAAGAGGAATTTATTCCATGAAATTTATAAGGAATGACAGTTTTCACTGCACATCTAGAATTCTCCTTCTTTAAAGATTAAGAACTATTGGACTGATTCTGGATTCAGCCAGTAAATAGGTTTTGTTTGACTGCATTAATTACACAAAATGAATTTGCCTTTAGTTAGACCTAACATCCTTTAGATGGCCACCATTGGCAGCACACCTTATTATGTTACTTTTTTCAAAAAAAAAACCATTAAAACTATCTTTCTGCCCCTGAAGAGATTTGGTTCATGACTTCTGTTTTAACTCTTAGAAGAACAGAAATAAAACTTTTTCTAAATATTTGGAAAAAATAACATTTTTTCAGGAATACAGTGAAATATTCAAATTCAAATATTCAAATAATCTGTTTAAAGAGCTAAAAATTTTCTATAAAATTATGAATGGAGAATCCATAGCTGAATTAAAACTTAAGACATCACAACTATATAATACTCTGTGATAACAATGCATATCAATATTAAGCCATGTTTCATTGTGTAAATAACAATCAAAAGTTCATAGAATGATGGTCATTGTACCAAAAAAAATCAGCTACTAACCAATGAAATTGCAGAATTATGCATGTTTAATTCTCTTTTTAAATGTTTATTTATTTTTGAGAGAGAGAGAAGCAGAGAGAGAGGGAGACACAGAATCTGAAGCAGACTCCAGGCTCTGAGCTGTCAGCACAGAGTCTGACACAGGGCTCAAACTCATGAACTATGAGTTCATGACCTGAACCAATATCAGATGCTTAACTGGCTGAGTCACCCAGGTGCCCCTGTATGTTTAACTCTTATTTAATACTGGTGAAAGTGTGTATGCATGTATATTTATAAATCTCTCTCTCTATATATGTATACAAAGAGAGAAATGTATATGCATATATATATATGTATATATATGCAAACACACAGCTGGGTACATTGTATATATAAACCTAGAAAAGGAAAAATATAAAGGGAAAATACAGAAATAAATAAAAGATCAATAATTTACAAAAGTCAAATATGATTATAATCATATATATTCAATACATTTTTTCTTACTAGTGACCAAAGAAATAAACATTTTAAAAGCTTGCTTTATTGTGGCTTATAGCATTAGCAACTTTTGAAGTCTGTCCTTACAAAATATATATGAGAGTATGACTTAGTAGACAATTGCATGTATTAGTGACAAGGAGGCAAAGGGGTATGATCTTTATGATGGCAGTTTGTCGCATGCCTAAAATTTTGAAATATGAAGTCTTTAGATCCAGAATTCTACTTTTTAGAATTTAACCTAAGGAAAGAATTAGGAAAATTCACCAAGAAAGATGTACAAGAATGTTCACCACAATGTTATGTAAAGGGCCCCCACTTGTTTTTATAAAGGCACAAATTGTATTAATCACATAGTGAAATATTACAAGAGCATTGAAATAATGATTTGCAGTCACTAAAATTACAGATAGTAATGAACAATTACTATATTCTAGGTTTGTATCCTAAGAACTAAGGTTTTAGTCTTTGGAGGAATGTTATTAATGTAGCTGACCTACCAATTTTCTGTCCTTATTAAGAGGGATACTCCTTGGGAAAGAAAGTGACCCAACCTAATCTCCTTGTAAATATGTTGATAAATAGACTCCCTAACATATAGACTAATAATGAAGAGAATACTTACATGGAATGATTTAAGCAGGGTGTCCCTGAGTTGGATTGCTCATGGTAAACAAATCTAGAATTTACAAGTTTGTAAGCCTGGGTCCCTAGAAAATACCATGTTGGCTATGCAGTGCTTTGGTGTATAAAGTGGTATCACAAACAGGATGCCTCCTGTGAGAAGTAATCATGTACCTCACTTAGAGAACTCATCTATTACTCTGGGTTAGAGAAGGAGTGTCTCATGTGGTAGTGAAGAACCAGGAGCCACCATTAAAGTCTCACAAATCTGATTTGCCCGTGACAATTGATTTCGTGTGCCTTTGATGCTAGGTGTTATCTTCGATTTGCAAAATCTGATTTGAAGATCTGTACCACATTCAGCTAACACAAAGGAACAGATTTTATAAATCTGTTTCTCTTCACTCTTTCACTGGAGGGGCTTCTCAGAAGGGTTGACATCTGAATAGTGAGCTGAGTGTTGAAAAAGAATCCATGGAAACAGCACAGTAAAAGAGTCATGCAAAAATTTTGAGGGAGAATGTTTGAAACAGAAGTAAACTCAAAGGTCTGGTGCAGTGGTATTTCACTTTTTGGTCTAAGATCTCCTTTTGACTCTAAAAGTCATTAAGGACCTCAAAGAACTTTTGTTTTGGGGGCTAACTTTATCACTATTTCCCATATTAGAAATTAAAACTGACAGTGAAAATATTTTAATTGTTTATTTAAAAATAATAAACTCCTGAGGCGCCTGGGTGGCTCAGTCAGTTGAGTGTCTGACTTTGGCTCAGGTCATGACCTCACGGTCTGTAAGTTCAAGCCCTGCATCAAGGTCCATGCTGACAGCTTAGAGCCTGAAGCCTGCTTCAGACTCTGTGTCTCTGTCCCTCCCCTGCTTGCACTCTACCTCTTTCTCTCTCAAGGATAAATAAAGATTGAAAAAATTTTTAAATAAACTCCTTGCATGTTAAAATAAATAATGTTTTTAATTTAATGATGATATCTTCAAAGAAAAATAAGTATGCCGAAGAATGTCAATGCAGTGCATTTTTCAAAATTCTATAATTTCTGCCATAACAGAAGGTGTCTGTGGGATATCATAGTTTACACAGACTCTTGAAAATTCTACCATGAAAAATTCTCACAAGTGGTGAAAGAATGAAACTTAGCACTCATATAACATCTTATTATTATAGTAAAAATAAGTTTGACCTTGAGGGCTTCTTGAAAGTGTCTTGGTGTCTTCAGGGGTACAAAGACCATGACTTAAAATTTGTAATCCTGAAAAGAGTCAATGTATATGAGAAAAGGATAGAAGATGGGGGTTAGAGTAGAAAAGAGTTATTAGCTAGAAGACGTTTCCAACTGTAGGCTAAGATAATGGCAGCTAAAGATAATAGATAATAATTGTTAGACTTGTCACACCACCATCATATGGAAACAGCACAACCTTCTGGTGGGAAACTTACTTCCTCTGCTTAAATCAGACTTACCTGATGGAAGATGCCAGGCGTTGTAGGGCTGTGACACTTCTATGGGAATGGTAACCTCTTCCTACCTAGAGTCCAGTAAAAAGCAAATATAAGATGCAGAGCATCAAAGAGGAGACTTGGGTAGGAAATCCTGGAAAGAAGTTACACACCGAAGTTGTAGTTACCCCTGAGAATCAGCTACCTACACTGACATTCTGACATTTTTTTGAGGATTTGGTTGAAATAATAAGTTCTTCTTTCCCTTGGCATCTTCCAGGTGAATGGTTATACCATATTCAAACAAAAGAATCCTAATTAATATATGGAATTGTTCTGTAATTATTAATAGAAAGCAAGGTACACAATATTATGTCAAATGGGTAACCTGGATTGCAGAGTTGAATATATTATTACATTTATTATTAAAGAAAGAAGAAGCACACAAAGATAGCGCTTTATTTTTTAAGTTTTATTTATTTATTTTGAGAGAGAGCAGAAGTGGAGAGAGAGAGGGAGAGAATCCCAAGTAGACTAGATTCTGTCCGTGCAGATTCCCACAAGGCTCAATCTCATAAGCCGTGAGATCATGAAATTAGCCAAATCAAGAATCAGATGCTCAACCAACTGAGCCACCCAGGAGCCCCATGTCTCTCAGTGTTTCAAGGATGACATCAGTGATTGCCTTTGAATAGTAAGATTGCTCTGGTTTATTTTTCTCTTAAAATAAAGTTTAAAAGTTTTCTCTGAAACTTTAAAACAACTATCATATTACTTTTAAAATTAAAAATGCTAGAAAATTTCAAACATTAATAATTTTACTTATATAATTTGATCTTAAATATAAATCAAAAACTTCTAAAAAAATGAGATTCTTCTGCCCTGACGTTCAGGTCTTCTATATTAATAACGTCTAATTTAAAATAAATGCCGAAATAAATGTCCACATTTCAGAAACACTTGCATCCTACAAGATAACCATATCATCTGTGAAAAAATTAAAAATATATTTTATTGTCTATATTGTTTTTTTAATTTTAAAAATACTTCACAAGGAATCTAAATATATATAACAAGTACAACAAAAAGTATTGGGCTTTTTTTTTTTAAACACGAATTCCAAATCTATGGAGTATAATGTGGAAAGGTTAAATTCAAACTGAGTTATGAATGAACTGAAATATACTTGATTGTTCATAACTATTAGATTCATAATCAGTACACAGTCCAGTAAGCTTTTTGAGGCATTGTGCATACTTTTTAATCTGAGTTGAGTATGTTAATGGCTTCAGCCAAATTGTGAATGCTCTATTACAGAGTATCACAAAGACAAGACTGTACAGAACTAAGCTTTATTAAACAGAAATGACTTGTTACATGAAGTGTCCTTGAAGTTCTATCTTCTATATATAACTTCTTGTATCTGCAATGCTTCTGAAGATTTTTATTTTGGTTGTAACCAAGTGAAACATATACTTTTCCACTTTATAATCAGATTACTGTATTTTCCTCAAATGCTTTTTCTTACTACTTAAGTTTCTTTGGGAAATATACATTTTAATAAGATGCAATTTGGGCAATATGATATGTAACACAATCAGGTAGCACTTAACTCTTAAATATCTGTCATTGTGCTTGTATTATAGTTAGGAGCACATTTTTGGTTGATATTTCCAGATACAAAACAACGTATTATGTACATTCCAAACAGAAAGATGGATTTTTGGAAGCTTCCTAGGACAAATTGAAACCCCTCCTACACACAAAATACATCATTTATAAGTTCACAGTGGAAAGCCAGTAGGTGGAGAAATATCAGTTTCTTATTTGTCTATAGTCACCAATTTGAATTACTTTTCTTGCTTAGCTGATTTTGAATGGGCTTAGGCATTGTGGTTGTATTTTTCAATCAGACAAAGTTACCACCTGGCTTTGAATCTAGAATCTCTAGCTGTGGCTCATATTTCATTGTTACCGTTGTGATTTTATTTAACTGCTAAAGAAACATTTCGGTATGAAACAAACTAGGTGTTTTCACAAAGAACCATCTGTAAAAGGCCTCTGCCAGAAACCTGTTAAATTTTCTCTTCTATAATTAAATTCAAAACTTCTTTTTACAGAAACAATGCTGCATCATGGGGTCAAGTTTATTTTCAAATAATATTTGTTTTGATTCAGTACTTTTATCTGAATGCTTCTATGCAAAATTATATAATCCCCCAGAATTATAAAGCATGATGATCAATGGTCTTCTATTATACCTGTCCCTTCAATGTCAAGGCCCCACAGAGAAGGTAGAAAGGCATATGATAGGAATCACCTTGAATGTTAGGGGACATTGAAATTTATATATGTATTATTCTCAAAACAATATCAAGAAAAGCCTGTTAATAGTATTATAGTAAAATGTGCTTATCTTCTTACCTAGTAAATCTACTAAAAGACACTTATATTTTTACCACAATATTCGTTACACCATCTTGATAAAAATTGTTGAAATAACCCAACTGTATAACAGTAAAGGTGACATATAGAATCCAAATGTACATCAATAAAAGGTTGTGTGTGTGTGTGTGTATATATATATATATATATATATAATAACATAAAAAGAAGCCTTAAAAGAGGAAGTAGTCTAGTATGTGGCAAGAACTATACTATATAGTCATAGATCATGCAAACGAATTAATTCAAATAATCGTCCACACACCTACGTAATTGTATACTGTGAAATGTTTATCAAGGGGAAGTGCAAGGACCTGTACACATAAAAACTAAGTTACCAAGAAGTATAAAAAGCATTATCCCAATTAAACACAATGCTTGGAAGTGATAATTCTCAATATGCACATTGAATCTAAAACAAGTAAATGGGGAAGGAGGAGGTATAGGCAGATGGTGGTCTGGAATTTTTTCTCTTTGTCAATACAATTCATTTGTCAATTGTAGGAAAAAATTCAATTACATTAGTAGAAATGAATTTATAAAGCTGTTAAAAAATTTTAACATTTCAACAGGTATTTAAGAAAATAGTTTGCATTATTTAAAAATCAATGTTTACAAATTCATTGTATTCTATTTTGCCCTATAAAAGGCTAGTATCCAGTATCTATTAGGAACTAATCAAACTCCACACCCGATAAACAAATAACCCAGTGAAGAATTGGGAAGAAGACATGAACAGACACTTCTCCTAAGAGGACATCCAGATGGCCAAGACACATGAAATGATGCTCAGTGTCCCTCCTCATTAGGGAAATATGAATCAAAACCACACTGAGATGGCACCTCACGCTGGTCAGAGTGGCTAAAATGAACAAATCAGGAGACTCTAGATGCTGGTGAGGATGTGGAGAAATGGACATCCTCCTACACTGTTGGTGGGAATGTAAGCTGGTGCAACCCCTCTGGAAAACAGTGTGGAGGTTCCTCAAAAAGTTAACAATAGAACTCCCCTACGACCCAGCAATAGCACTACTAGGAATTTATCCAAGGGATATAGGAGTGCTGATGCATAAGGGCACATGTACCCCAATGTTCAGAGCAGCACTCTCAGCAATAACCAAAACATGGAAAGAGCCTAAGTGTCCATCAACAGACGAATGGATCAAGATACGGTTCATCTATACAATGGAATACTACATGGCAATGAGAAGGAATGAAATCTGGCCATGTGTAGCAACATGGATGGACCTTGAGGGTGTTATGCTGAGCGAAATAAGTCAGGCAGAGAAGGACAGATACAATATGTTTGCACATACAGGTGGAATAGGAGGAAGTTAACGGAAGACGATGCGGGAGAAGAAGGGGGAAAATAGTTGGGGAGAGGGTGGGAGGAAAACCATGAGAGACTCTTGAATTCTGAGAACAAAAACTTATTGTTTTCTATTTTAAAGCAATTATTTGAAAGTTCAATAACACTGGAGCATTGAGTTGCAACTGCACTGGCTTAGCATAAATTAGAGTGATCTGCTTGTTTCCCTCAACATGAGGAACTTCCATAAATAGAGAAAGCAGAGGAGGTAGTGACTTGCCTATGGACAAGAGTTTATTTCCAGAAATGCAGAAATGTTCTGCCTCTAGACTAGGAGTCAGCAAAATAGACCAAGCCAGTTGCAGTCCTTGGCGTGTTTTTATAGGGGCTTTCCAGCTGAGAATGGATGTTATGTTCCCAAAGTTTGAAAAAAACATAAGAAAAATATTTTACACATAAAATTTTTTATGTTATGAAATAAAATTCTACGAAACTTAAATTTCAGTGGCCATGATGTTTTGAAGAGGTATTCAATATATTCACATTTCTGTGCTGTCACCAGCCTTCCGATTTCAAAACTTTTTATTTATTTATTTAGTTATTTATTTATTTATTTTTAGTTTGTTTATTTACACTTTGAGAGAGACAGAGACAGCATGAGCTGGGGAGGGGCAGAGAGAGTGGGAGAGAGAATCCCAAGCAGACTCCAAACTGTCAGGACAGAGTTCAATGCCGATCTTGAATCCGTGAAACTGAGATCATGATCTGAGTCAAAACCAAGAAGCAGATGCTTAACTGACTGAGCTACCCAGGCACCACTGATTTCAAAAATTTTTAAATCACTTCAAAGAATATTCCACCCTCATCCTTCTGTCCCTTCATCATCTGGCAACTACTAAGCTACTTTATCTCTCTAATAATAATCAAACATAGTAACTTATTAATATATATCTAATTTAGGAATATTACCATGAATTAAGGTCTGTATATGTTTCAATATTTATACACACATACATCAAACTATATATATTCATTCATATTTTTAAAAGCTATAGCATTATTTAAATTTATAATCTGCCATTATTTCAGTAGAAGATCCTTGAACACTTTTTCCTCAGACTTCTTATTAGCATGAATCTTTCTTTGGGGATTAATTAGTTCAGTTATGCTCTCCTATGGATATTTAATACTCGAGTCTTATCTTTGTGGTTTTTTTGGTTAGGGTGAAAATAAAATTGTAGTCATCATAGCTACTTACTGAGTTTAAATTCTAGACCAAAATACATGGTATACTTACTTACTACTTGGTCAATGAAGATTGATTATGATAAATATACCATAGGTGAGAACTACATATCAGATATGGTGAAGAGGGCCCAGAAAGAAATTTGCATACAGAATTCAAAACATATTGTAAAAAAAAAAAAGCATGGATATAAGTTTATGTCCCCAAATAATAATTATGTGAAGGATAAATTATATTCCAGAATGTTCCCATTTGAACATAAACTGATGCTAGAAATTCATAGCTCTCAACAATCAACATGGATGTAGGATTTAACATCCATTCTTGGTGAAGTCATATAGATAATATTCTCATGATACTGGTGCTAGTAAAGAAAATATACATCGTTTAATAATAGATTTCAAAATAGACTACCAAATACAGTCCAACCTTAACCTCTTGTTACATGTAGAGCATAGCAAGCCTGTGATGTGTAGACAGCAAGTAATATAAAATACACTCCTAGAGTCTAATTTTATGTATGTGACCTATTACCCATAGTGTTTTGTTGTTCTTGTGTTTGTTGTCAGGGGAGATGTTGGAATGTAGGTCAAATCTTTCAGCATGTTCTTGGAAAAGGTCAAACTTTTTCAAAAAAATTTTTGGAGGGTAACTGGGTGGCTCAGTTGGTTAAACATTTGACTCTTCATTTCAGCTCAGGTCATAATCTCATGGTGATGAGGTTGAACCCCATGTAGGGCTCCAGACTGGGCATGGAGCCTGCTTAGAATTCTCTCTATTCTCTGTTTCTCTCTCTTTCTCTAAATAAATAAATAAATAAAATTTTATTTATTTATAAATAAAATTATAAATAAATTAATTAATAAATTTTTAAAAAGAAGAGCTTTTTTTTCAGCTTTATTGCTATATAATATAAGGTGTAAATTTAAGATGTACAATGTCATGACTTGGCACAAGTATATATTGTGAATAATTACCACAATAAGGTTAGTTACACCTCACCAGGTCTTCTATGGGCTGGGCAAGCCTGGAGCTGACGCTGCAGTTCCCAGTCTTGGCTGTGAGCCATGCCTGTGAACAACAGACAACAGGGTCCGTGAAGTACCACGCCTGCTCTCAGAGCCTGCACAGTGTGGGTCTGCCCAGCCTTCTCTCTGTATTTCTCTTTGTCTCTGTATCATTCCACTCTCCTGTCTTTGACCCTGCCTAGAAGGGCCTTTGTGGCATGTTCTTTCCAGTGCCTGAACTTTGGCAAGCACAGTGATTTGATTTTTTTTTTTTTGATTCCACATATAAATTAGATTGTACAGTATTTGTCTTTTTCTGACTTATTTCACTTATCATAATGCCCTCAAGAGCTATCCATGTTGTCACAAATGACTGAATAATATTCCATTTTATTCAAATATATATATATATATATATATATATATATCTTCTCCACATATCTGTCCCTAGATACTTAGGTGGTTTCTGTGTCTCAACTAATTTAAGTAATACTGCAATTAACATAGGGGTGGTGATAATCTTTCTGATATAGTGATTTTATTTCCTTCAGATATATGCTCAGAAGTAGAATCGCTGGATCATATGCTAATTCTATTTTTATTTTATTGAGGAACCTCCATACTGTTTTCCATACTGCCTGTACAATTTACATTGCCATCAATAGAAAACAAAGGTTCTCTTCTTTTCACATGCTTGCCAAGATTTAGCTCTTATCTTTTTGTTAGTAGCCATTCTAATAATTGTGAAATGATATCTCAATGTGATTTGATTTGTGCTTCCCTTATGATTAGTGATGCTGAGTACCTTTTCATATATCTGTGGGCTGTTTCTCTATCTTCTTTGGAAGACATAGATTCAGATCCTTTGTCCATATTATAATTGAGTTCTATATTTTTTCTATTCAGTTCTATGAGTTCCTTATATATTTTGGATATTAACCCCTTATCACATATATAATTTGCAAATATTTTCTCCCATTCCTTAGGTTGCCTTTTAATTTTGTTGATAGGTTCTTTTGCTGTAAAGAAACCTTTTAGTCTGATGTAGTCCTACTTGTTTATTTTTCATTTTGTTGCTAGTGACTTTGGTGTCATATCCAAAATATCATAACAATTTTATCTTTATTTTTATTCATAGTCACTTCATACCTATATGTCTTTATGACACTTCTCTCCAGATGCTTTCAAGATTTCTTCTTATTTTGGTTTTATGCATATTGAATATGATAAACTTAGTTATAGGTATTTTTGGCATTTATCCTGCTTGGTGTTCTCTGAAACTCCTGAATCAGACGTTCAGTGTCTTGTCATTAATTTTGGAAAAATTCTTAGCCATTTGGACTTGAAATATTTCTTTTATTTCTCACTTTTTTATCCTTTTAGTACTACAGATATATATATATTATACTTGAATTTTGGATGTTTTGCTCTTTTTTTGTTATGATATTTTTTAAGTCTTGCATTTCAATTCAAGATGTATCTATTGTTTTTTCTTAAGCTCACTGATTATTTTCTTAGTCATACAGTCTACTAAAGTGCCCCTTAAAGGCACTCTTAAGTTCTGTTTCAGTTTTTTATTTCTAGCATTTTGTTTTAATTCTCTTTAGCATTTCCATCTCTCTGCTATTTTACCCATCTGTTCTTGCAAGTTGTTTACTGTTTTCATTAGAGTCCTTAACATATAAGTGATAGTTATTTTAAATTCCTTGTCAGATAATTCCAAAATGGAATCATGGCTAAGTCTGGTTCAAATGCTTGTTTTTTCTCTTCAACTGTGTGGGGTTATTTTGTTTTTATTTTTGTTTTTGCATTTTGGCATGGCTTGTGATTTTTTTTTCCTTGGAAACCAAACATGAGGTAGCAGGTGAAAGGAATTCAGTAAATTGGCCTTTAGTGTGGAGTTTTACATTAATCTAGTCAGGAGTTGAGAACTGTTCAGTGTTTGCCCAGCAAAGGTGTCAGAGGCTTCAAATTTTAGGGTTCTTGTTGTTTTGTGTTTTTTTTTTTTTTCCCATTCTGTTTTCTTTGCACTTTCCTGTGAAGTTCTCCTTAGATAGGATGAATCTTGCATCCTTTCAACTGTAATTGCTGTTACTGCACTGGAGTCCTGGTATGGTGGTAAAATGTGGAGGAGGGAGGGGCTTTATCTCCTTATGATTAAACCTCAGTCATTGAGTGGGTGTCTGTCACTGAGCTCTGCCATCCACAGATGTTCCTTACCTTGTTTTCCTCTGTAGGTAAGATAGGAAGACTAGAGGGGTCTGGAATGGGAGGAATTCCCATATCTCGGTTGATAGAAGGCTCTGTTAAAATCTTTTCTTCTGGAGAGTCCATTTGATTTTTTGTTTTGGAGAACATTCTAGACATATTTCACAATGTTAACTTTATCCCTAGCCCTGCCATACCTATGAGGACATCTTTCCTGGCTCTTAATCATGAGAATGTGACAGGATTCTTGAAGGTAAAACCAATGAAAATGTGGGCTCCCCTGCAGAGACTGCCACCTCTGGGAGTTCTTTGCTCTCAGGCTGGTCCACAGCTAGCCTCCAACAGTTAATCAAAATTACCATTTACGTGTTTCTATGGCTTCAGTGACTTCTGCTCAAAGTAAGCAGTTCACGGCTATGAATCTGGATTCCCTTGTCTCTGTAGATTACAGAAAGGGGTCTGCCCTGCAACCTCAGTTCCATGATGAGTACAAAGAAAGTTACTGATTTTCTTTTTTTTCTTATTGTATTATAATTGTTTTCTTATTGTATTCTCATGAGAGCCGAAATAAGTCTCTCTATTATACTTTCTGTCACCTGTCATTGGAATGAATGTCCTGATGAATAAAATTATTTTTTTAATGTTTTATTTATTTCTGAGAGAGAGGGAGAGACAGAGTGAGGAGGGGAGGGTCAGAGAGAGAGGGAGACACAGAATCTGAAGCAGGCTCCAGGCTCTGAGCTAGCTGTCAGCAACAGAGCCCGATGCCAGGCTTGATCCCACGAACCGTGAGATCATGACCTGAGCTGAAGTCAGACGCTTAACCGACTGAGTCCCCAGGCACCCCCTGATGAAGAAAATTCTAAGGTACTGAGAGGTTAAAATAGAATCTGGAGTATGCGTAAAAAAATAGTAATCCCCAAATAATGCCAGTTTTATTGCAATAGTGGTTTGCCAATGTCTTACAATATATGCGACAGATTATTTTTTCTTTCACTGATTACACTTTTCACTCATGACATATGCTAGAATCACCAATATTGTACACATATGCATCACATTTTAATTAATAATATTAAACCTGGTGGGTTATGTATTCTACAACAGTCTTACATAATATGTTTATTCCACCATATATTTGTATTTTGACCTATTATAATGTTTTTTTTCCAAGTTTTTATTTAAATTCCAGTTAACATACAGTGTAATATTAATTTCATGTGTAGAATTTAGTGATTCATCACTTACATACAACACCTATTTGAGCTATTCTGATGTTAATAGCAATGTGTAGAAACAGGGTCACATGACAACTGAGATAACAATAAAACACAAAAGAGGTTAGTACAAGGACCACTGCAAGTTGCTACAATAGGAATAGCAGAGGCAATGGATGCTATAATTCCAGAAAAAAGTTAAGGAGCTATTGAGTATTAATAGAAAAGTTAAGAATTAATAAAAAATTTTGAAGAACAGGATAGATGAAAAAGACCAGTGATAAAATTACATTCTCTCTAAGATTTGAAAGCAGGAGACAAAGCCCAACAGTTTTGGTGTGAAGTACAAATAGGATACCCCTGCCTGTTAAATATCATGCTACTTTTTTTTTCGTATACTGCAATTGTCTTTGTTGAGCAAAATTCAGCAGGATGAATATGAAACAGTGGATATAAGAAATGTTTGAAGAAATGAGCCTCTTACCTATTGTCTGTATCAAAATGCATTTCTGCAAATATTCCACATGACTATTGATTCACATATCATGCTGAATTCTTCAGAAAAAAAATTGTTGTTCTCAATAGGAGATGGCAACAAGAAGAGAGCAGAAATAATTTGAGAGCTATAGAGATGATCAAATCTACAGTACATAAATAATTATTTAAGAATAATGAGGGCTGCTTTATGTCCCAGTATGCAATGTTCATAGCAGCACTCTCAACAATAGCTAAAACATGGAAAGACTTAAGTGTCCATCAATGGACGAATGGATCAAGAAGATGTGGTTTATCTATACGATGGAATACTACATGGCAATGAGAAACAATGAAATCTGGCCATGTGTAGCAACATGGATGAACCTTGAGGGTGTTATGCTGAGCGAAATAAGTCAGGCAGAGAAGCACAAATATCACATGTTTGCACATATAGGAGGATTAGGAGGAACTTAACTGAGGACCATGGGGGAGAAGAAGGGGGGAAATGGTGGGGGAAAGGGAGAGAGGCAAACCATGAGAGACTCTTGAATGCTGAGAACAAACTGAGAAACTGATGGATGTGTGTGGGGGGGGAGATGGGCATGGAGGAGGGCACTTGTGGGGATGAGCACTGGGTGTTATATGGAAAACAATTTGACAATAAACTATTTGTAAAAAAAAAAAAAAGGATAATGAGCATGCACAAGGACAGAAATACATAGACAACCAGAATGCACTAAACTTGGATATACTTTTAATATTGTATATATTTAAATTTATTTATTTTGAGAGAGAGAACAAGCAAGGGAGGACCAGAAAGAAAGGGAGAGAGAGAGAGTCCCAAGCACTCTCAAGCAGAGTCCAAGGCAGGGTTTGATCAGGAACCATGAGATCATGACCTAAGCAGAGATCAAGGGTTGGACGCTTAACCGACAGAGTGACCCAGGTGCCTCTAGACTTTAATGTTTTCTAATCATGATAATAGCTTTTGATTTACACTTTTTAAATGTCATTATTATTGTTATTAAGTTATGACAATAAAGAAATGTTTTCAATACAGAATGAATTATATTCTATAAATATCAGTCATTAGAATAGAAAAATATGGAAATAAAGGATGGTTTGTATAATATGGAAAATGTTCAGAATTACATTGTCATTGTACCTCTCTTTTACATATAATTATATATTTTGCATCTAAGTTTATTTTTTAATGTTCTTCTTCTTTAACTTCTTATTCTGGAACAATTTTTGATTTACAAAAAAGTTGCAGAGATACAACACAAAGATCTCTATACCCTTCACTCAACTTTCCCTGATGATATTGCTTTCATTACCATGGTATATTTATCAAAATCAAGAAATTAACATTGGTACAATCTATTAACTAAGCTAAAGATTATATTCAAATTTGCCACGTGGTTCCCCTCCCCCCCCGCCCCTTTTCCCCCACCAATAATGTCCTTTTTTACTATGCTAGGATTCAATCCTGGTTATCACATTATATTTAGTTTTCATGTCACCTTAAAGCCCCAGTATATTCAATTTCTCAGTCTTTCCTTATTCTTCGTACCTTGCCACTTTTGAACAACTAGTAGTTGAGCATTTTTTAGAATGTCCCTTGATTTGGCTTTGTGTGATGATTTCTCAATATGAAAGTGGGGTTATGAGATTTGGGGAATACAGGAAGGTGAAGTACCCTTCTCACTGTATTACATTAGATAATACCTGATATTAATACGACATTAGAGTCCTACACAAATTTCAAAGCTTTTTGGCTACTATTTCTTCCAATATTTCTTCCTCCCAATTCTTTTTGTTTTTCATTCCAAGATTACGATTACTTATATATTAAGCCTTTTAGTAGTGTGTTGTAACTCCTGGAGAGTGTGGGGATTGTTTTGTTTTTGTTTGCTTATTTATTTGTTTACCTTTTTTCTATTTACATTGTATTTGGGGCAATTTCTATTACTTATCTGCAAAATCACTAATTTTTATCTTTAATAATGTCAACTTTACTGATAATTCCATTAATATTTTTAAAATATCTGTATTTTGTTGTTGTTATTTCTAGTGTTCCAATTTTATTCTTTCTTAGAGTTTTGACACCTCTGCTGATGTTACTCATCTGATATTGATTGCATTGCTTATCTAATATTGCCTAAAAAACCTTTGTTGGATACCCTAGGGCACAATGTCATTTGAGCTGTCAGCATTCTAACACACTTCTGTCTAAGTAATTTTGTTACAATGAACTTCACTAGAACTAGAGCTATCTAAGGGCAAGGGATTTGTCTTTCCTTTATTTTTAATCCTTAGAAATTATCACAACGACTGTTATAACTATTTATTGAATTAATGAAGGTTGATCCAACATTTTTATATAGCTCTTAAAATATTATTTTTATTGGGGCACCTGGGTGGCTCAGTTGGTTGAGCATCCAACTCTTGATTTCAACTCAGGTCATGATCCCAGGGTTGTGAGACTGAGCTCTGCATGAAGCCCTGTCAGGCTCCATGTGAGTGTATAGCCTGCTTAAGATTCTCTCTCTCTCTCTCTCTCTCTCTCTCTCTCAAATAAACACTTAAAGCATTTATTATTATTGACATCCAATATTACTACACTATATTAAGTATAATAAGGATATAATGAAGACCTAGTACACTTACTGGAACACAGTAGAGACTCACTAGGTAAATGAATCAATGAATGACTCTGTTTATTACCAAATTTCTTATTTCACTTTTTGAACTGTGAAGTTGCTAATATGTAGATGATATCCCATAAATCTAACTTCTTTAAATCCATATCTCTGAGTCATAGTTTTTATTTTCACATTTCAATGTTGACTTTCTTTTTCTAAATTAGAGATATATTGTGGGCACATATTTTATAATATTCCTGGGGCTCTTCTTTGTTAAGATGGAAACCTTGCCATTTCATCACCAAAAGATTATAATAATAATGAACTCAAATCAAATATCAGATTGCTTTTGCAAATATTCTGCCTTGTGCAGAGTGCATCTTCTGAGAGAACACATCAATAGTAAAAACTCATTTGAGTCACTATTTAATATAATTCAGACTAAACATTAAATCTGTAAAGGTGTTTTGCAAATCTTAGCATAATTGTTCTGTTAGATGGATGAAATAGACCTTCATTCCTGTGTCTTTAGTAATGTAAAATTTGAGTTTGTTTGGGTATGAAAATGTTCTTATGCTCTTGGGAGTTCTCTGAGATACTTATTTTATGATCATGTGGTAATTGCTGTCAGGACTTTTCTTGATAATGATTAATAATTAGAGTCTCATCTACTACTTCTCTTTCTAAAAGACCTTTTTCAACATTAACACTTTTGACCTTTTTAATTGTATGGATTAAAGCTAGAAATAGGTGGTTATTAATGTTCTGTACTTTCATGCCTGGAGCTTGAAATGTTTGCTTTATCAATAAATTCAGCAAGTTTACATTTCCCTCAGTAAATGGGACTTTAAAGGTGGTTCTATAGTAGGTATTAATTTAGTATTCATAAACCTGTCAGCTACACTTAGTGGTTTCTTGGTATTTGCTGAATCCTCTTTGATGCATCCGTGTCATTCTAATTATAGATTTTAACTGGGCTGCACAAATTCACCCCATTTATTATAGAAGGGATGAAACACTATTTATAAAATTGTCTCCTTTTTCTTCTCTTTATACAAAATTTAAAATGGTGGCTTTTGGATTTATCATTCAAATCTGCCAGGGAATGACAGTGATGTGAAGCAATCTTGAGAATGCAGAGCTATACTGTAGAAGTAAAGGTATTTTTGATACATAACCTCCCAATTAGGCAGGTCACCTATTGTTGATTTCTGGAAAGAGTGAAAAATAACAGCATCTGAGAAAAATTTGTATTGACATATGAGCAGGAAGGAAAAACATTACTTATGGAAAATGAGTCTTGTACAATAATGTAACCATGAATCAAAATGTAACAACTTTTCATTATCATTTATTCATATTTCATTCTTTTATTATGCATAAATAAATAATAGACATATTTGTACATGCATATATATGCATAAATATGCATACATCATTTATAAATACATTCATATATAGGGTGGTTAAAATATATGAACTCTGTATTAAAATGTGTAACCTATAATCCTATACCTCCTGTATTACAAATCTGAGAACAAATTGGAACTTCTTTCACATTTTTTCTAATTATTATGTGTAGACTAACAGCTGGAAGTTAAACCCATCGTTTTACCTTTTATGGTTTTATCTTGACATACTTCAAATAAAATGAGGGTAGATTAGTGAGAAACTTGGCAGCGATGAGAGAAAAATCTCTTACTTTTTACACATGCAAAACTTATTTGAACCTAATCATTTTAATACTGACATGAACAGCTGTGCTAGTGCTCAGGATTTGATAATGAGAGTTGTGTGTCTATAAGGCAGTTTCTAGAAAGCTAATGCTTGGTAGACTAAAGGTACATGTGTGTAGATGGACACATGTATACACACAGGACTAGAAAGCATTTTCATAATCCAATTTCCACTTTCTCAACTACACTTTTTGTTGTGATGGGGTTCAGGGGAAGCTTCCTCCAAATATTACACTTTGTCATATTGGTTATTTGGAACTAAAATTAACTAAGAAACAGCCAGTGCAAGGACACCCTGAGCATTCTTTGCCTCCCTGAAAGCAGAAAATAAATCTCCCATGTGGAGGGTACCCTCCCTGCTCCAGGAGGAAAGGAGGTATCCTTCTCAACAGAGATAGGAATTTAAAACCAAGAAGGCTGTATAAACAAACCTTGTTACTATTTTACTAATTCAGTGCCCCAAGCCCAAACTTCGTCTTATCAATTCTTCACAAACATATTGTTTCTTTGTTCTAAATGTATAATTGCCATAAGACAGACATTAGACCCACCAAAGAATGTAAAAGGGAAGAAAGGAAAACTTTTCTGCCCCTACTGTTGAAACTACATAATAAAGAATACAGGAATATGTTATATCTTTTACAGATTACTATAAAAAAATCAAGAGTAAAAATTACTTAATCTGATAATCTGTACTTGTTTTGTAGTGTTCTTATGTTAGAATGTATTATAGATATATTTATTTGCCTTTGCTTTACAACCATTTGAAAATTAAAAATAGTAACATTTTCTTTAAATTTGGAAGAACTAAACTATATAGACTTTATGTGACTTGCTCAAGATGCTGTATACATTAGTGGAAGAATTAATGACATGTCCCTTTTAATACCTACATAGATTTTGTTAATCTCTGAACTTTAACTTTATAAACTGATCAGTGAATCATGTATTATTTTTCATATTTCTCAGGAATATTTTCTTTTTTTTATTTTTATTTTTTTTTATTTTTTTTTTTTTTTGTTTTTTTTATTTTCTTTTTTTTAACAAATCCAAGAACAACATAACCTATATGACATAGAACGTACTCAGCAACTAGCCACCAACAAAGAGATGGAATGAAAATTTAGGCTTTTTGATTTTGTAACATCATGAAATTAGATATAAAGATAATCTTCAGGGATGCCTGGGTGGTGCAGCCGGTTAAGTGTCTTGACTCTCGGTCTCGGCTCAGGTCATGATCTCATGTGAGTTTGAGCCACACATCAGGCTCTGCTTGGATAGTGTGAAGCCTGCTTGGGATTCTGTCTGTCTTCTCTGTGCACCTTCCATGCTTGTGCTCTCTCTCTCAAAATGATTAAATAAACATTAAAATAATAATTTTCAAAATAAATTGAAACAAAAGACATAACAAAAGGTAAAACAAAATAAATTTATTTTCCAATGAACTGTCTTGACTATTCCAACTTCAAGTTGATTAATATTAACATGTACCCTATCCCTACATGTTAATAGTGTAGTCTATTGAAACACTTCTGTGAGAATCTGGAATATAGAACAGAAAATGTTAATATAGGAAGCTGAAAGTATTTTAAATTCTTGGGTATTTTAGTTGAAACAGTGTAAAATGCAAAAATAATTGAACAATATATAGCATAATCTGAATGAGTAGAAGCATACTGAAAACTTTTCTGTTACTGTTGCTTTGCAACCTCACCAGCTTCCTGGGTGTACTATGAAACTGGTCGCTGAGTGTGGAGGACAGGAGAGATGGAAGAAAGAGAAAGACCACTACAGATTGGTAGGTGGCAGGCTTAAGAAGCAAAGGAGCTTACTTACGAGAATTGTCTTGAGTGGCTATGAGATGAGTAGATTTCTGCACCTGCCCATTGGAATCTTAAAAGTTAATTTCAAGGCGTTATAACTGGGTTGTCACGTTCACAGTCCAGATAGTCAAGACCCCACATTATTATCTCAAGGCCATATCCGTGCATTCTGGGCAGCTTCTAGAAGCAGGAGAGGTAAGGAGAACACACATTCCAAGGATGGGAGAGGCCATGAGGACCTGCCAATTGCCATCAGTTACATCTTCTTAAAGACCTCACCAACCACTAATTAAATGAAAGCAGGTATGTTCAAAAGACCTTAAAGCAGTCATAGAAAACATCAATGGCCAGATCCTTCTAATTAGAATAATTTTGAAAATCGCTGTAAGAACTAAAATTTGTGAAATGAAGCAAATCTTTATAGAGAGAAAATAAAATATTGGAAGAAATAATTGCCAATACATTTCCAAAATTGGTGCCAACACCAAAAATAAATCACTGGGAATTGTAAGTAATATGAATATATTAGTTGTCTTTCTCTGGTTGTGCTGCAATAATAAATCCCAATTGTAACAATATTATAATTTATTTCTTGGTCATTTTATATGTTGGGATGGGTCAGATTTGGCTCCATTTATAGGGTATTCATTCAGGGTCCAGACTGAAACAAAAATCTTGCCTGTTGGAACTTTGGGTCAGATATGATTTAATGTCCCTCCCATGCATTTTTCTTCCTGAAGTCATTATGGTGAGAAGTATACTCCTTCAATTAGGGAGGTGCTGTTAAGTATAGAATTGAAGAGAGCCATGGGTATTTGGAACAAATTTGACAATTTTTGTAGAAAGTTTTGAAAAAGTATTTTCAAAAGTTCTCAATTCCAAGGATAGATAATTTGGTTCTATATGTGACATTGCCAAATGTTGCATTTGATTGTGGGCTCTTTAAGGATCTCATGTTATCCATAAGACTAAGGAAGCTAATTTGGAAAAGGTAAATCACTATGTTCCCATTGAAGATCATGTATATAAACCATAGAAAAGTCTATAATACTTGGAGTTCAGACAGTTTAGGAACTTTAGTCTTAGGAAATATATTGGGGTTAGGGAAGATTATACATCATTGTCAAGTGTGGTAAACTAGTTGGGCCACATCCAGAAACATACAGGACATGACTAGCCATAGAATTAACCAGCTGAAACCCATAAATCAAGAACATATGTTGAAAGACTCTACACAGAAAAGCCAGTGAGTGAGAAATGAAGGTTTATATTTTCCTAGTAGATCTGAGTAAAGGACTATGAAATAACCACGTATAAGGACATATCCTCTAGGAAACACCCAGTTATGACCTCAGGAATAATTATTTGATTTGGATATTAAGTGACTCTCTGAACATTCTACATTTCAGTGATATTCATTGATACTACAAACCATGAGAAAGTTAAGCTGCTACTATTAAGAATTGGGCTGGCGTGTCAAAGACTGAGAAAAGCATCAAGATAATTCTTTCAAGAAATCCTCCAACAAAATTCACTCACCACAGTAAATCTTGAGACATTTATGTTCTTTTTAAGTTTATTTATTTATTTTGAGAGAGAGAGCGAACGAGCATGAATGAGCAGCAGAGGAACAAAGAGAGAGGTAAAGAGAGAGAATCCCAAGCAGGCTCCACACTCAGCACAGAGTCCGAAGTGGGGCTTATACTCATGAACTGAACTGTGAGATCATGACCTGAGCCACAATCAAGAGTCTATTGCTTAACTCCCCAGAGTTAATTAATGTTTTAAGATAATCTTACTAGCTAAAATATTTTGGAGGAAAGGGGAAAGGACTAATTCTAAATGATCAATTGTCTATTTCATTATTTTATTCATCTATCAACATACTTTATGTGTTTAAATGAAAGGATATTAGATTATGCCTACCTAACGTGGTTTCTCTTATATGTTTGTTCTACAATGTTGGGGGTAATAATAATGTTTAAAACAAATAGATTGATATTGATAAATAAGTGTGCATGCATGCACATACGTTCGTGAGTGTATGCATACTGAAAAGTTATTTAAGTTCTTTTTTGGGGCGCCTGGGTGGCTTAGTTGGTTTTGCTTCTGACTTTCGCTTAGGTCATGATCTCGCGGTTCGTGGGTTCGAGCCCCGCATCGGGCTCTGTGCTGACAGCCAGCTCAGAGCCTGGAGCCTGTTTCATTCTGTGACTCCCTCTCTCTCTGACCCTCCCCTGCTCACGCTGTCTTTCTCTCTCTCTCCTAGAAATAAATAAAACATTAAAAAAAAAAAAAGTTCTTTTTTTTGAGAATTAATTAAATTCTTAATCTTAGTCACTTTATATGTAAAACTGAGATAGCATCTCTGTATTGGTTGAGAATCTTTCAGGTGCAAATGAAAGAAAGCTGAATTAATTAGGAAACCCATACATGTGGGATGCAACCAGGTACTAAGAGTTCAAATAATGTTATAAAATTTGTTACTCATTTCATTCATATTCTACCTTTATTCTGTATGTAGATTTCATTCTATAATTATGCTATTTAGATGCAGTAAGGAAGTTGATTTCAGATGGTCCAAATTCAAATGCAATCTACATTGTAATATATGGGAGAGAGGGTCTATCTTTCCAACCCTGGGAGGAAAACACATAATTAACTTGGCTTCAATCAGATGTTCTTCCTTGAAATGATTATGTGACCATAGGGATAATGTGTCCCTTTTGAGAATGATAGTGATGATCATTGACACATCATCTTAGACCATATGGAGTTCAAAGGCTGATTCCCTAAAGGAATGGATATTGACCAAGAAACATATGTCCATTAAAATTATGTATGATAGTGACATGAAAATTGCACCTTAAATGATTAAAAATTATCCAAAGCCTTTCAAAATAAAAGAAAAATGTGATGATTTCTAACAGGTATTGTGGCATGAATATTTCTACATAATTAGAAATCTATTTTCAGCTCCAAGCTATCTCAAGTCTAATCTCCTCCCTAAAAGACAATCTGGAAAAACACTATTACTTCATCAGAAAAAAACCATGATCACTGATCAGTAAAAAATACAATTACAAGAAAAATACCCCTAGACCACAACACAAATGAAAAAAAAATCACTGAAGCACCTGGGTGGCTCAGTCATTTGAGTGTCCAACTCTTGGTTTTGGCTCAGGTCCAGATCTCATGGTTTGAGGTGTTGAGCCACATGTCAAGCTCTACACTGACAGTATGGAGCCAACATGGGATTCTCATTTTCCCTCTCTTACTCTCTCTGCCCCTCTGCTTTCCTCCCCCTCCCTGTGTCTCTCGCTCTGTCTCTCAAAATAAATAAATAAAAGGAAGAAGAAAAAAGGAAACCACTCTGGTAGGTGTTAAACTACACTAGATGTATATTTGTTCCACAGGAAGGAAATAAAGCTATCTTAGAAACCAAATGATAGAAGATTTTTTAATTTATAATTTCATCTTTACCTAATAATACAGTCTAATTTTCTTGAGTTAATATGGAGCATTATATTTAAGGAATCATAGAGCTATGTGGATGAAAAGAGATTTGAGAGACATGGAAGTAGATGAAACATATTACCAGAGTGAAACGATGTGATAGAAGAAAGTAAAGTCATACCAGTATAAAGAAATTTATTTTAGTCAACTCTGATAAAATATTTTTACTAGTCCTTAAGGAGAGAAGAATTGATTAATAAATCCATATGCCACATTATTATATTCATCATAGATTTTTCTCTCCATTGGGTCTTTTTATGTTATCCTTAATTAGCATTTGCCAAATTGTGATAATACTCTAATTCTTATTCTTATGTAGCATTTTTTTTTTCCTATCTGGGAATATTTAGACTTGAATCTTGAATCTTAGTTTTCCTAAATTTCATCAATAGTAGGTTAGATATGGCTTTTTTTCTTATTTAAAAAGATACTAATTGGATCCTTTCAACTGAAAACTCTGTTTGGCTAAAGGCATCTTTCTTCTACTCTTCCCCCCCCCCCCAATTTAATTGTATTTTTTTTATTATTATCTTCCCTACTCTTTTACATGTTAGGATTTTTTATCCCATAACTTCTACTAAATGGATATTGAAATGTCTGAAAATATAGTGCTAAGAAATTAAAAATACTATCAAAACAAAATTCTCTCCACAAAACAGGGAAAAATTAGAAAGCTATTTTATTACAAAATGGCATATGTGTATAGTGCAAGGCACATTGTAGGCAGTCTGCAAAAGAGACTGCAAAGTTTAGAAAGGATTTTACACACATTAGGTAGGTAAAACAGAAGACAGAACAATGAAAACTTTTCTTATCTCCTTGATAACACATGGTTGTACCTTGTGATAGTCTCCTGTGTCTTTTGAGTTTATTTCAGAGACTTGTGTTTACATTTCTGTGATTCCAAATGAACTTAAAAACAATAGCCAGGCTTACTATCATTTCTATTATGCTTCCAAGGAGACACATTAAAGGGGAGATGATAAAATGTCATAATTTTACCATTAAGTTATTGATACTAGCTAACATTTACTAAGCAATCAATATTAAATATATTACTAACGACTTGGCATATATTAACTGTTGAGCCCCACAATATCTCTAATCAATAGATACTATTATATTACTACTACCACTATTAGTATTAGTATCCTAAAAGTGAAAAAGAAGTATCAGGTCTAAATTACTTGTCAAGGATTTCAATACAATTCTGATACATGACATGAAAAAAATCCGTTTAGCTTCTATTTTAATTTTTTTTTTGCAAAAGAAACTTTAGAACTTCTATACACATTTATTTTGCAAGGAACTTTTATTTGAAAGAATGGAAATAGACCGCATGAGGTATTTAAGACAAATTATAATCTCTAGTTTTTTATTAATACCTAGAGTATTCTTCCAACCAAATTTTATCCGGGAGGTAGAAGGGTGCAGAATCCATGATCCTAAATTGGGAAATCTGAAGTAATCAAAAGTTTACCACCAAGTAGCTCCTTGACTTGAGGAAGCATTCAAACTCTCTGGGTTTCTGGTTCTTTATCTGTACATTTAGAAAGTAGTACTAGGGCTCTGTGGGGCCCTTACATCTTTAACAGTCACTAATTCAATTTTATTTAAACCCTACAAGAACCCAGAGTTGCTTATAATGAGCTCTTACAGTTTGTGTGCCAACCATGGTACATTTTTGTTCAAAGAAGCCTTGAGACCATTAGGAGATCTGGAATATATTCAAGCTTTCTTACTATGAATGAATTGAAAGCTTCAATATTTCAAAATACCCATATTCTGAGTTTACTACAGATACTTTAGTCCTCAGGTATTCACTTGGCTTTTGATAGTCTAGACTTTTTCCTACATATAACTGCTTCAATTTCTATAAAATGGGGATAATAATTGCACCTAGTTCAAAAAGTTGTAGTGAGGATGAAATTCATAAAACACACCAAATGATTAAAATATTACCTTGCACATCTACTTCTAAAATGTTAGCTGTTATCATTAACCTCCCTGATGTGGTCATCTTATTCTCTCTTCACATAGAAATATAAATGATGTATTAATAGTGCATTTGACAGTTGGTAAATAGATCCCACCATGTAGCATGCCAAATATGTAAATTAAAATATCTAAACGAATGTTCTAAAGCTACAATGTGGATGAATGTTTATCTTTATTCAGAAACAATATATTGATGACATTTCTGCCCAATATGGAAAATTTCAAGTCAGATCACAATAAAGGAAAATCTCTCCCTCTTTCTCCCCATGGCACTCACCCTCCACATTCCTACCGGCTTTTAACATTTTCCTAGTACCTTAAACTGAGTCATAACCAAAAAGCCTGTCCTCATTGGATTAAAAATGTAAAAACTAAACAAGCTACAAAAATAAATAAGCAAATAAGATATTTTTTAGCCATTTTCTTTCTGTTTTTTTCATCTTTCAGCTGTTGAATTCTTATTTTCATACTCCTGTTTCTCAAATACCTTCACTTTGGCAACGTCTTGATCCACTCTTTAGGCTGTTCAAATTGGTATGACTCTTGCCTTTTGAATGAAGGAGAAATTGCTTTTCAATCAAAGATATGATAGAACTCTCAACCACTCCCATTCATATCTGTGTCATAGAGACAAACTATAAAAAGTAAAAAAGTCAAACTTTAAAAGTAAAACTAGCTGAACTAATTGAAAATTAAATTTTGGAAGTGGTAAGTCTTGATTAGTATCAATAGATTAAAACTTTGCTCAGAAATAACTTGATTAAATTAACCATAGAAGATTGAGAATTAAGTCTTAAAAGAAATCAACATCCAAGCAGAATGATGTAGAAGGTCGGGTTGGTAGGCAAAAAAAAGTCAGCCAATGGAAAGAAAACATGTATTGGTTTTTTTCCTTTTAGGGTTTTAAATAATTTTATGAAAAATAACTAGAATTTTATTGAAAATCCACTGAGTAGTCTTTACTTTTTGATATGGACAGCAAAATATATAAAATATGAATTTAATACTTCTCAATTGTTTCATTTGCTTTCATTAAGTAACACATTAAAGAACACATTTGAGTAAGTGGAATCTTTTTTGTGACTTTAACATGCAGTTTTTATTATTTATAGGTGACTCCATAAGTACACTAACATCTAATGATGAGAGATTAGATGGCATTATAGATCACTTAACTCCTTCCCATAATAATTCTTCTTTATTTATCTGCTAACCAAGGGTAATTAATTTTCTTTTCTTTGCTATTTGGGAAGAGATTTCATGTACATGACACGGCTCTACTTTCATACCTTATATAGTAATATTTGTAATTATAATATTATGAAAACCACTCTTCTGTCATCCATTGTGGTTAAAGCAAGGTATGAAATAAATTTTAGAGAATTTTTCTTAAGATAATTTTTTTTTACCTATCTTTTATCTTTAGGTTAAAAATCCTTGTCACTTATTTTTCTCATTTTGTTGGTGGTTTCCTCCATGTTTTTTGAAAGTTGTAGCTAATAAATGAGCAAGATGAGACTGGGAGAAAATTAAGAAGCTAATTTGGAATCAGGAAACCAAATTTCCTTTCAAACCCTCTCACTAGTAACCTTGTAAAACTTTAGGGAAACTATTTAACCTATAGGTGAGTTTTCTGATAATCTCTAAGATCTTTTCTAACTTAAAATTTTTTTGCCATCTAAAATACTCCTGTAACGTGGCATTGTGGAATGTGTTTAAAAGATGTTTCTTTTCACTAAAACATGACAAACATATAATCATATTATTCATCTTACCATTTTCTCCACATTGTTCTGAAAAAAGATATGGCAGACAGAGAATTGGAAGATATTCTTAAAAACTGTTATTAAAGTTCATAGTGGAGGCAGTTGGATAAAAATGCTGTGCTTTCTGAAGTAAAAGCTCTATCTTTCCTCACCTAGTGAACTCCAGAGAGAAAGTACTACTTTTCCAAAGAGAGAGGAAAGCTGTAACAACTATAGAATTGCTATCACCCCGCTACAATCCCTACTGTCATGCTTATGTCAGATGTGACAAATTTTGAAAAGGTCTGTGCAACTTATATATCATGCACTTCTACTCTCCAGACAATTCTAAAGCAAGGAAAAATAGAGGCTTTGATTTTTGTTTGGTGCTGGCGAAAACTGTGATGCGCTTAAAACATCATTATAAAAAATGCTAATAGGTACTTGTAAAGCATCTGAAGATTATGTGTAACACTAGCTATTTGATATATGATGTAAACAGGGTAATTGAGTGATTTAAAGTCTTTATACACACCTGGTGTAATCCAAATGGACAGATTATTCTCACATTAAGGTTGTGCTACTTTACAGTATCCAAAACGAAATTATGTTATAGTAATATGATTTCAAGAATCACTAAGGTGATCTGAATTCTGAACTAGAATTCTGAAGTCAAGCCTCATTTTTCAATTCCTTTTCTTATTATACTGTGTGTGATGATGATAGGCAAGTCACCAATCTCTGGGAATGTGATTTTCTCCTAAACAATGCCTATCTTATGAACCAAGAGGATCAAATATACTTATGGATATTAAACAACATTGGAAATAATTGGGTGAGTTTTAATTTCAAATTTAAATGAACTTCTTTATTTCGTCAGTAGTGATGAGTTTTTTTTAAATGTATATTTATTTTTGAGAGAGAAAGAGAGACCAAACAAGAGCAGGGGTGGGTTAGGGAGGGAAGGAGACACAGAACTGAAGCAGGCTTCAGGCTCTGAGCTGTCAGCACAGAACCCTACACTTGGCTTGAACCCACAGACCGTGAGATCATGACCTTAGCTGAAGTTGGATGGTTAACCCACTGTGCCACCCAAGTGCCCTAGTGGAGGTAAATTTTTATCTAATGCCATTTTGGGTGGATGAAGCTGAAAAAACTCATAATTCCTATTTTCTTTAAAAGGTTATTGATGTTTCTCTCATTCATTTAAACTGATAATTAAAAAAATTAAATAAAGTTGAAGGATAATAACACTTGGGGTGAGCATAGCATAACATATAGACTTGTTGAATCACTATGTTGTACACCTCAAACTAATGTAACATAGTGTGTCAACCATAATCAAATAAAAAAAAAGAGAGATACTTTTACCTCAAAAACAAAACAAAACGAAACAAAACAAAACAAAACAAAACAAAACCAGAATGTCTCCCAAACTCCAAACAAGTTAATGGTCAGAAGAAAACAGCTAGCCATGCTGACAAGACCAGATTATAACTAATTCCTGGACTTGTAAGAAGATGAATGGACATTACAGATGAGGACAAAGTGGTCTTTGGAGCTTTAAGTTCAGACTCACTTGATTTTTTTTCTTCTTTTAATGAGACCTCAGAATCCATAATCAGGTGGAGTTCAATATTATTCATCTATTCTTAGGTCTCCTGTTATATTTTGTCTAAACTCCACCTCTGCATTAACAGATGGCTTTTACATAGTATAAATAATTCTTCTGGAAATTCTCTTTGTCCTAACATATTTAGGTGATAAGAACTTGTGTCTCATTATCTTAGATATTTATAGAATTTAATTTATGCTTTTGCTAATCCAGGTAGCTTTCTACTTTATATTTTATACACATCAGAATAATACAACTTATAAATAACATATTTACAACACTGAAAGAGCATTAAAACCTTTTAAAATATTATGAAACATAAGAATGAAGAAACACAAAGAATCCTTACTACTAAAATTATACAGCACAAAGTAAACACAAAGAACTATGATTATTTTCTTCTATGGTTTTATCAATACGTATATACATATATGTATATGTATATATTTATATAATTTCATTCTAATATTTAGTTTTAATGATATATATTATATATCTTATATATATATAATTACATTTTATATGACATTTTAAGTTTATTTTATTTATTTTGAGAAAAAGAGAGAAAGCATAAACAGGGGATGGGCAGAGAGAGAGGGAGAGAGAATCCCAAGCAGGCTCTTCACTGTCAGTGCAGAGCCTGACACAGGGTTCGAACACATGCATCACAAAATCATGACCTGAGCCTAAATCAAGAGTCAGATGTTTAACTGACTGAGCCAACTAGGTACCTCTATAAAATTATATTTTAAGTTTTAGTTTTATTGTTGCCAATAATGTTTTATCTGCCTACCTCTGGAAACATTATGGATTTTAACACTATTCTTTGCCAAAAAGTAAGTTGAAGAATTTTCTAAGCTATTGGGATAATAATGACTTAAACTACACAAGAGTACTTATGGCTACATACTTTAGTTGCAATTCTACCTCTGTCTGCCATTTAAATTTCCAATAAGTAACTTCAAAGACAACGGATTTAAATTTTTAGAATATGTTAAGTAAGACAATGAATGATATTGAAATCTGCTGATAATTATTGCAGTTTATCATTAAGGCTGTATTAATTAGAATAGCAGTCAGAAAGAGGGGGAGAAAATTATTGGGGATGATAAAAAAAGCCACATTAATTGGGAGATTAATTGAGAAATACAGAAAAAAAGAAAAATTTTGAAAAATAGCCCTAACAAAATACATTATTTTTAATACTAAAAAGATTTGGGATCAAGTTGATAGAATTAAAATACTGTAAATCAGATTGGTGAATAGTTACCATGTTCCTTAAATTTCAATATTCAATGCTTGACTGTATTTCTCTCTGTATTCTTTCATTTGCATTCCATTTTGTATTCCAATAGTACAAATTCTGGTTGAATATTTTGTTTTAAGTGTAATATAAATATGAACTAGGTAAAATATTTATTCTAATAAAATTAAAAATATTTCTTACATACCTATATACATACATGGTAATAGAGTGTTGGGAACAATTAGGACCTATCTATATCTGGCCTTGGTTTCATTTTATCCTAAACCATTGCAGTGCTAAGAATATATCAGATTTTCTTCTGAATGATATATGTAAATAGGTTGAAGTTATATGAAAGCTTATATCAAAACAAATGCATATATATATTTTTTAATTTTTAACACTTATTTACCTTTGAGAGAGAGAGAAACAGCACAAGCAGGGTAAGGGCAGAGGGAGAGGGAGACACAGAATCCAAAGCAGGCTCCAGGTTCTGAGCTGTCAGCACAGAGCCTGACGCGGGGCTCAAACTCACAAACTGTGAGATCATGACCTGAGCTGAAGTCGGATGCTCAACCGACTGAGCCACCCAGGTGCCCCTTAAATGTATATTTTAGATACATTTGTAAGTGAAATGTACCACTTTGGGTAAGTAGCAATTTAGTTTTAATTTTTTCAGCTTCTCATTCAAAAAACCAACTAGGTCACCAAGAATAATGAAAATGATTTTAAAAACTACATTCTCAGCTAAATTAGGACACAAAAATGCCTCCAAATCTTATATGTGGTAAAAATGTGGCCAAAAAGCCAAGCCAGCCAGTGAGACCACGTAGGAAGTAAGGAAGTGGCCTGAGGAGGAAAAGCATTTTGTGGTTGCATATTTCAGAACTCTCTAGCATACATTCACTTCCATAAGAAAACAAAATGCTTCATCCTGATAGGACTCTGCAGTAAATGTAGTTTTGCTGCTGTGAGTTGAGAAGAAAGGTGCAGAAGTGTGTGGGAGTGCCCAGAGGTAACTGATCTTATTACAGTCTCTACTAAATACCTCTTCTAAAAGTGACTGCTTCACATTTGAAGAAAGGACTGTGTCTTCTGGTGACAGCTGACTGTAAAAAAAAAAAAATAAAAGAAAACCCAATTTATCAGTAGAATCCCCATGAAACAGAATAGGTTTGAAGGGTCACAGGAGGGTGGCTACACTGAGGTGGCATGAATTACCACTGTAATAACAGAGGAGGGAGACCTGAAACTGTGAAGCCTGAAAAGTTCCCCTCTTCCTATACTCCACTTAAACCTCCTGCTATTAGTGCAGAGAAATTAATTCAGTCCAACACAAGTGCCAGAAAAAGAATACTCAAAGCTCCATAGAGATAGTCTTGGGCAAAATATTTAAAAGGATCAGTAGAACAATCCTAAAGATAATAAAATCTCACCACAAAAAGGTTCGATCACAACAAAAACATGGTAACATATTTTGAACATAATTTATTTTTAATGAAGCAATCAGATTTATGAAGTAGCACCAAGGGTAAACATACAGAAACTCAAATAACAGTTAAATAGAAAGTAAAAGCTGACAACTAGACAGCAGTATAATGTGAAATGAGTTCTAACAAAATGAAAAGAAAGACGGAAAACTTCATAAATGAAGAATAAATAAAAAGAAACACGAAAGAAGTAGACATGCTAGAAAGCACAATGAGAACATGGAAGATAAAAAAAAAAAACATTGGTACAATGATACACATAAATAAAGACAAAGAATATAGTGAATTCAAGTCAACATTATAGATACAGATCATAGGAAAAGGCAACCTAAAGTATGCATTATTATAGTTGACAATGAAAAAAGAAAGGAAAACAATTCAAAATAAGTTTCCTAAAATAATCTAAGGCTGGGGGTTCTTCACCTACAGTACAAAGCCCTGCATGGAGAGGATGACATCCAGCTCTCATAACATTGGGGCAAATGGAGAAGAATGCAGTTATTGCTGGGAATGAGGATAATAATCTATGCCTGCCTCATAAATCTCATGTCTACTCTCAGGATAATATGAATAAATAAACACATATCTAAATCTTATGAATAATACTTACATATCTTATCAACTAGTGTTGCAGTCACCTCATATTCACCCCTCGTCACTGGAGATTTACACCCTAGGGTCATGAGGATGGCTAAACATAGCACCAGACACTTGACAGATGAGATCAACAGCAGTCTGTTAGTCACATATGCTCAAAACCTAGGATTTATAGCAACGTAGCATCTAATAAAACTAATAAAACATTAAGATTTCTGGGTTCTGGTCTAGCATGTAAAGAACTTGGGAATCCTTGTTCTGTCCTACAACAAATAAAAACATAAAGTAGGTAAAAAAAAATTAACAACTTTTTTGGCCCTGTCAGTGAAGTTACAGGCCAAACCTCTTCCCCCATACTTGCAGAGACAGGTGATTACAGAGAATCACAAATTTCTGAAGGAGAAACACACAGCAGAAATCTCTGTGGGGACAGTGTTGATGTGGGAAAACAAATTGTAATTGCCGAGTTGCTGGAGACAATGTAGACAACTCTGAGAGCTAAATACTCCAGGAAACCCAGTCATAGGGGATACCCTCACTTTGTGTTACCTCTAGGCAATTGATCAGTCTCCCAAAGTGAATATCAGAGAAAACCCCCTTCCTACTTACTTCTGGCAGAGGGAGGAGAAAAATAACCATTTCTAAATATGCCAGAGAATTTTTGTAACAAGTCAGCCCTGTAGAAAAACTATTTTATTAGAGCCAAAACTGTTGACGCTTTTTCAGAGCCTAACTGACCTCTAGGAAGGGATATAAATGACTATAGACTACTCTAGCCATCCTATCCTAAGGGGGGAACAAATTGCCAAGCATCTGTGGAATTTGAGGTTCAGAAGTACTTTCTGAGTACCTAGACTGAGACTTAATCATAGGACCGTAGAATACGTCTTAGCTTATCACACTCTACCACCACAGTTTTAAAAGTCTATAATCCAGCTCTTTTTACATACCACATCATGTCTCAGTATCAAGAAAAAATTACCAGGCATCCCAAAAGGCAAAAATAATTAAATAAATAACAATTAAAACGGACAATGCAAGCATCAGAAGAAGATATGGCAGAAATGTTGGGATTTTCAAGCTGAGAATTTAAAACAACTATGATTAATATGTTAAGTATGCCTCTAGATAAAGCAGATAAATGCAAAAAAAATAGATAGGTAATATAAGCCAAGAAATAGGGATTCTAAGAATTTTAAGAAACGGTAATGAGCAGAAACACTAAAAAGAAGAGTGAGTGAAAAGAATGCCTTTAATGAGCTCATTAAGGGACTGTACGTGGTGAAGAAAGACTCTGAGCCTAAGGATGTGTCAATAGAAACTTTGAAAACTAAAACATAAACAGGAAAATTTCTGGAAAAAAAAGTGCCAGAAAATCCAAAAACTGTGGGACGGCTACAAAATGCATAATTTACATGTAATGGGAATACCCGAAGCAGAAAAAAAAGAAGGGAATAGAAAAAAAATTTTTATATTATATTATATTATAATGTTATATTAGTTATATTATATATTATGTATTTGAAGCAATAATGACAGAAAATACCCTTCAAATTAATGTCAGATTCAAAACCACAGATCAAGGAAGCTCAGAGAACACTAAACAGGATAAAATAAAGAAACGATCAAGCAAAACCAAAATCTATCTCTAGACGTATTGAGTAGGGAAAGAGTTAACATTAGGCGGGGAAAGACAAGGGAATTTCAGGGAGCCAGGGTATAGCTACAACCGGGAAAATGAGGAAGCAACAGTGTCAATGGAGTTTGGGGAAAAAGAGGATAAGGTAAACATGCTCTGGACCTGCCCCGGCTAGGTACCAAGCGTGGAGTCTCACACACTTTCCAGTTAGGTCCCAGTAAAAAGCCAGGGACAGGGGCATCTGAGTGGCTTAGTTGGGTAAGTGTCCAACTTCAGCTCAGGTCATGATCTTATGGTTCATGAGTTCGAGCCCCGCGTTGGGCTCTATGCTGACAGCTCAGAGCCTGGATCCTGTTTCAGATTCTGTGTCTCCTCTCTCTGTTTCTGCCCCTCCTGCTCACTCTCTCTCTCTCTCTCTCAAAAATAAATAAATATTTTAAAAGTTTTTAAAAAGACAGGGACAAAAATCCTTAGCAGCTACCCAGTTGGGACCCCTCTCACTCTTAAGATCTTTATACTTACCCTCAATAACCTCTATCGCTTTGCTCACGCCTCGTTTTCTGTGAGATTCATTCTTCGACCCCAACAGACAAGGGCGAACGTCTTCCCCACCTTCCTGTAAAAATATCAGATTTAATTGCAGAACATAAGAAATGAAGGAATATTGAAAGAAGCCAGAGGGCAGAAAAGGTGTTACCTAGAAATAAACAATTATTTCTCCTTAGAAGCCATGCAAGCAAGAAGACTGAAGTGAAATATTTTAAAGTATTGAGAGAGAAAAAATAGCAACTTAGAATTCTGTACCCTGGGAGACTACCCTTTAAAAGTGAAGGAGAAATAAAAACTTTTTTGAAAAAAAGAAAATAGAGGGAATTTGTTGCCAGTAGAGAGTAGACCTATTTTGCAAGAAATCTTAAAAAGAATTCGTCAGAGAATGAAAATAGTATAGGTCAGGAACTCATAAGTACATAATTAAAAAGGAGTATCAGAAATGGCATAAGTAGGGACATCTGACAGGGTCAGTCAGTTAAGCATCCAACTCTTGATTTTGGTTCAGGTCACGATCCCAGGGTTGTGGGATAAAGCCCCTTGTTAGTCCTCATGCTATTCCTAAGGAATACACATAAAACCATAAAACACAGCTCAACAAATTTAAAAGAATTAGAAATCTTAGAATGTCTGCTTCCAGACCAAATGTAATTAAACAATAAATCAGCAACAGGAAGATAGGTAGAAAAATCCCAAACTACTTGAAGATTCTATTTGTCAGGGTTCTTCAAAGAAACAGACCAGCAAGAGTAGTTTATTTAGTTATTATGAGGACTCGGCTCATGTGGTTACAGAGGCTGATAAGTCCCATGATCTAACATCTGAAAGCTGAAAAACCAGGAAATCCAGAGCATAATTCATCCAAAGTCTGAAATTCTGAGAAGTACTGGAGTCAATAATGGTATTCTCAGTCCAAGGGCTGGAGAAGATGAAATGCGATGGTCCAGCTGAATCAGACTGGATAAAGGAGGTTATTTTCATATTGTCTGTAACTTTTTTTTTTCCTGTAATGTCTTTATTTGGGTTAGTTATTGGAATAATGCTAGCATCCTAGAATGAGTTAGGAAATGTTCGCACTCTATTTTATGGACTACAATATAGAGAAATGGAATAATGTCTTCCGTAAATATTTGATAGAATTCACCAGTAAACTCATCTGCATCTGGTTCTTTTTGTTTTGAAAAGTCATTAATTATTTATTCAATTTCCTTAACAAATTAGGTCTATTCAGATAGCCTATTTCTTCTGTGAATTTTGTCAGAAAGTATCTTTCAAGGAAATGGTCCATTTAACCCAGGTAATTAAATATGTGGACATTGAGTACTTCATAATATTCAGTTATTGTCCTTTTAATGTCTACAGGACCCATACTGATGTTGCCTCTTCTGTCTAACATTGGTAATTTGTGTCTTCTCTCTTTTTTCTCAGATGGATTAACTAGAGATTTATTTATTTTATCAATCTTTTCAAACAACCAGCGTAAGCATCATACTGGGGTGCCTCGGTGGCTTAGTTGGTTGATTTCAGCTCAGGCCATATAATCTCATGGTTCTTGGGTTCAAGACTTGCATTGGACTCTGTGCTGATAACTTGGAAGCCTGCCTGCGGTTCTCACTCTCTTCCTCTCCTTCTGCCCCTCCCCTGCTTATGCTTTTTCCCTCTCTCTCTCTGTCTCTTTCAAAATAAATAAATAAATAAATTTAAAAAAGAATAAGAGCAATAAAAGTTTTATTGTTCCTTCACTTATACCAATTTTTTTTGAGAAAGAGAGAGAGAGAAAGAGAGAGAGAGTGGTGCAAGAGCACACTAGGAGCAGATGGAGAGGGGGAGGGAGACAGGGAAACCTAAGCAAGCTCCATGACTATGGCAATACTTTTCAAGTACATCAAAGACACAATCCATGAAAGATGTAATTGATAAACTGTACTTCATTCAAATTAAAACTTTGGTCTGCAAAAGAAACTGTTAAGACATCCCGCCTACAGGGTGAAAATATTTGGAAAAAATATATTTGTGGATATTTATTAATATATATTTCATATAATTCTTGCTTTTATTTATCCTGCATGTCTTGACACGAAAACTTAAACAAAATTTACTGATTTATTTAAAAACCTCACAATTAACAAAAACAGTCTTTTAAAAAATGTAAAGAAATACCATGCTCTATGATAGAGTCAACTTGAGAAGTATGTTTACTCCCTCTAGACATTATATGTACTTAATATGTTCCCTTGAGTCACTTGTATTCATTAATTTAAATTTTTTATTTCAATATTAAAAGGATTAGAAGCACATTGTAAAAAATTAATAAATATGAAGCATATAAAATAAAAGAGAAAGTCATCATATATCACTCCCACCCTACTTTGTCCTATATGTAACAAATTTAATAATTTAGTGTATATCATTACATATATTTATTTTTAGTATTTTCTCTATTTCATGAATACTAAAACAAATTCATGTTTATTTTATGTGACATTAAGTCATTCTATAAATTTGTGTGTCTAAGAAGTTTTGAGTTATTTTCTGCATCTTTACCCTTCAGTCTTAAAGGAGAAGTTCATGTCATGAATTCACTTCAAAGCGAGGGATTGCTTATAGGCAGAATAAACAGAGAAGTGTTTTTCCTGTCTTAATTGAGTGATCTAGTGCTTTGTTAATACATCTATTAAGCCAAAGATACCACCAGATTTATATATTTCCATTTTAAAAGTCTAATTATAAAGAGTGATGGTACTTGTTTTTCAGTTTAAAAGTGGTTAGGAGCATATGTTCTAAAGTCAGTGCACATTGATTTCAAATTGGTTCTGTCATTTGATAAATGTTATTTAATAAATAAAATAAAATAATAACAACTTTTGCATATCAAATAACCTTTTGATGCTTTAGTTCTTTCCCATGTGAAATAGAAATAAGTATAGTCCCTGCATTTAGGGGTTGTAAGTAATGAAACTTACAGCATTTAAAACTGTTTGAGACTTTTAGAGAAATGGCCCCTCTTTTAGATATATGTATTTATGAATACTTTGGTGGAAGACAAATTGACAGGTATCAGGTTATAGATAATAAAATATTAAATTAACCCAAGTAACAATGTGAGATGTAAAAGAAATTATCAGAATAAATTACTATGTTTCAGACATAGCTGATTTATTCTTCAGATTTAACAAGGACATATTTTTTTTGTTAATTTTTAAAGGAACATATTTAAGAGGGCTAAGGACAGAAGATGATCTGAAAAATATTGGCTCTGAATACAGTGGGTGGAAGCCCACATGCTTGGTTTGTTTGCCAACACTCAGATATGCTCTGGATATACTTTGTTCATTTTGTCTTTCTTGTGGACTTGTCCTTTTACAAGCCTATATTTATAATGTAAATAAAACAGAGGAGAATGGTTAAGTATGCACTTCTTTTTTATAATTCAATCTTTGAATAAGCTTTTCGGTACCTATTCTGCTAAATAATTCAAGACAGACTGAGACACACACAGATGGCAAGATTTATATCACTAACAATTCATTTGATCATACAAAAACATTTCTAGACAATATATGCAATGCCTTATCATAGATATTTCTAGAAAAGAGCAAATGGACTTAGATTCGTTTTGAATCTATATGAAAAAAACTTTATGTTTAGCAAAGTGGGTAATGTGATAATAGATTATATTAACAACAGTGTAAATTTCTTTAAAAAGGGAGTTGAATCTTCTGTTTCACTTTGTTGACAAAAATACTTCCTGGGTTATTGTGTTCCCATTACCTTGCTATTTATTGGCAATAAATAAATCTTTTGAGGAAAAACTAACATAGTAGCAAATATTTTGAAACAAAAAGGAGATTCAAAAGATGTGTTGCTGTCCCAAAATCTGTCTACTTTGTGAAATTGAGATAAATAAACAAAAACCAAAACCAAAAAAAAAACCTAGTATATATGGTCACAGAAGCTCAAATAAAGATTTACAGGTAAGGGGTACCTGGGTGACTTAGTCAGTTAAGCGTCTTACTTTGGCTCAGGTCATGATCTCGCAGTTTGTGAGTTTGAACTCCGCGTCAAGCTCTGTGCTGACAGCTCAGAGCCTGAAGCCTGTTTTGGATTCTGTGTCTCCCTCTCTCTGCCCACTTTTGCTTGTGCTCTGACTCCCTCTGTCTCTCAAAAATGAATAAATGTTAAAAAAAACAATTTTTTAAAAAGATTTACAAGTGGATTTTTTTTAAGTGGAATTTAAAGGTGCCAATATTTTGGCTCAATATCAAAAAGGACTTTCTAATGGATTTTATGTCTTTCATCAGATTTATTACTCTAAGAGTTCATTTCTTGTTACTAAAAATATTTAATCATAGGTCAAATACCTACAAGGCTTAGTTTAAAAAATAAAATAAAATTAATATTATCCAATAAATAAAAGAATAGATGCCTTTCTAAACTATATGTGTGCTCACTAGTAAATGTTTATTAAATTATGGCTTTTGTACATAAAGCCACCCAAATGAAGTGTATTATTTTTCTTAAAAGAGGAAGAGTACTCCACTATAAGACAAAATTCCAAATTTTTAGAATCATTGGAAAAATTTAGCATTATCTTTTCCAATTTCAAGCGAGAGTAACAATTTCCCACTTAAATCCTCCCGTGATTATGCTTGCTATGGATAAACCTATCCATATATCTCTTTTTTGTAACTTACTGTAAGCACTTGTCAAATTATTATGATAAATATGAATCATGCTAGACACATTTGAAGTGACAGGTAATAGAATCAGTGAACTTGACTTTTGATCAGTATTAATTATAAAACTTGAACAACACATTTGAAGACACGTATGCAGAGCTTCAGATCCGTGGATGAAATTAAAAACACATTAATAGGGGCGCCTGGGTGGCTTAGTCGGTTAAGCGTCCGACTTTCGCTTGGGTCATGATCTCGCGGTTCGTGGGTTCGAGCCCCGCGTCGGGCTCTGTGCTGACTGCCAGCTCGGAGCCTGGAGCCTGTTTCAGTCTGTGACTCCCTCTCTCTCTGACCCTCTCCTGCTCGCGCTGTCTCTCTCTCTCTCTCTCTCCTAGAAATAAATAAAAAAACATTAAAAAAAAAACACATTAATATATGTGTAATGGGTCTCTCTGGGATAAGAGAGGAAGGCAAGAAAAATATGTTAGAAGACATAATGACTGAAATAACAAATTTGATTTCTTAAAAAATATAAATAATAAGTTCACTGAATCCCAATTAGGAGGGACACAAAAGGATTCACTCTAAACACATTGTCAACATGCCTAAAGACAAAGAGAAAACCTTTATAAGAACAGTGGATGATGGATGTAAACAGCTGTACAGTTTACAGTGGAAATGTCATCTTAAATGAATTCAGAAGACAAAAGAATAACACATTTTATGTTGTTAAAGAAAATAATTGTTATCCAAGAGTTTTATATCAGTCAAAAAAAAAAAAACCCATTTGAAATGACAGTAAGGTAAATACATTCCCAGAATTTAAAAAAAAGGGAATTTGTTTTTAGATTAGTTGTACAATAAATAACAATGGAATTCCTTCTGGCTAAAAGGAAATGTCACCGGACAGTAACTCTAATCCAGAGAAAAAATAAAAGAGCAAAAAGAAATGGTAATATATTGGAAAACATAAAACACTTCATGAAATATTTTCAAATTTCTAAGTTTCCCAAAACTTAATATTTTAAGTAACATAAGATTATATAAAGCAAAAATTATCACACTATTTTGTTGGGTTTATAATACAAATAGATAATGTGTATAATTATAATAAAACAAAAGTAGGAAAGTGGTAGTGCATTTGAGCAAAATTGTTTTATTCAAAAAATTTATTTACCTGAATTATTGATAAATTAAAACATATATTATAATTCCTTGATAAGCCACTAAGAAAATATAAATTAGCTATCAACAGAAGAATTAGAATTGTATACCAGTAATATTTGTTTAACACAGTGAATTTGGCATATCAACAGATGAAACAAAGTAGATATAAACAATAGAGGAAATAAATAGCAAAATAAGAGGCATAAATACAACCATATGCATGGTTATATTAAATGAGACAACACTACACATTTCCATGAAAACTCAGATATTGTATAAGATTAAAAGTAGCTTCCAACTATCTTTCCAAATATGTTTGAAAATATTTTTAATAGAAGATAGCATTTACAAATGTGAAATGAGCAGGAGTGATTATAATAATTGATCATACAAAATCGACTTTAAAAAAACAAATATTTCTAGAGATACAAAGATGTGTTTTACAATAATAAAAGGGTGAATATATTTGAAAGATATAAAACATATAAAGATATCTAGTGCTTCATATTACATGAAGCAAAATGTGACATGTTTGAAAGGGAAAACAAATAACAAAGTGACTATGGTGAAATTTGAACCATCTGCTCTTGATTTTTGACAGCCACTAGACAAAATATCCATAAGTATATTTAAGATTGAAGTAAAACCATGAACTACCTTGACTCAACTGATAATTTTATTTTTATTTTCATTTTTTAAATTATTTATTTATTTTTATTATAGCTTGTTGTCAAGTTGGTTTCCATATAACACCCAGCCAGTGCTCATTACAAGTGCCCTCCTCCATGTGTTTTCACTCATATGTGGAACAGGAGAAACTTAACATAGAGGGGAAAATGGGTGATCAACTGATAATTTTAGAACAGTTACTTATTACAGTGACACAGAATACAAATTCTTTTCAAAAATACATGAACCATTCTCCATGACAGACCACAAGAGAGGACATAAGACAAGTCTTCAAAAATGTAAAAAGATTGAAATAGTTCAAAATGTTTTCTGAACACCATACAGTTAATTTAGAAACCATGAGCACAAATGAATTGGAAAAATTCCCAAATATTTGGAAATTAAACCATATAATAATTAGTGTTCCATGAGCCAGAGGAGAACTCACAAAAAAAGTAAAAAATATTTAAAACTAAATAGGAACTGGAACACAACCATCAAAATTTATAGGCTGCTGCGATGTTTTCTTTATTGCCTTATTACATTGGCTACATTCTCCAGTTCTGCTTTGAATAGAATATCTCAGAGCAGTCACTCTTGCCTTATTTCTAATCTTAGAGGGGCAGCTTTAGTCTTTCACCATAAAGCATGATTTTAGTTGTTTCTCATAGATACCCTTTATTAGGTTGGGGAAATTCCTAGCACTAGATAGTCTTTTTGACAAAGAAGGTCTCAAAATAAATATAATTATATTAAATATTCCAGAGGAAAATTGATTCTTAGTAAGTTTATAAATTGTGTTTGCAGGTAGAAAGAGCATCTATACAAAATATCAGAAAGAAATCAGTACTCCCCAATTCCTAAAATCTTTTCTATGTTCCAAATCTATATGAATATAGAAACTAAACTGTTCTTGGCTTAAAATGTTTCTCTCACAGTGTCCGTTGACTAAACAGATTTTGAGTGAGGGAGATCTTTTACTAAGTTAACAATATTCATTTTTTGAGGTACTCTCTAAAACTTTCTAAAACATTCATTTTTAGGTACTCTCTAAAACAAGAAAATATGCATTTCACTTGTCTATGAACTATGTTACTTCATATAGATAGGCTATAAACAATGATGATGTTATAAAATGGGAATAAAGTCCTCTGGAACTATTTTTTTTTATTTTATGGGAGAAAAAAAAGAAGAAAATATTTTGGACTTAAGAACAAGTATATAGGTCCACTTAATAAATATGTACTTCTAGTCAAGATATTGGTTAATTAGATGTATGAAAGCTAAATGGTAATTTAACTGACACATATAATAACACTTTTGCTATGCAAACTTTTTACCTCTCATAAGAATTCTACCTGACATGAATCATTTTTATAAACATAGCATTTTAAGTGGAGAAGGATGCATAAATACAATTGGTATATGGTTCTAGCTTGTCAATATATTTGATAATTACAGACTCTCAGTGAAGCCAAAGATAGATTTATTTTATGATTTGAACAGATTATAGTATAAAAGCAAGGCTTCAAACATATGGGCATGTCCAGTATTAATTTAATTAAAATAAGGGATACTGGTACATTAGTTTATTTCCATAAACTAAATATTTCATATATTTTAATTTATACATTTTTGTCTATAGCATATTACCCATATTTGCCTAAAACAAATAATAGTATGTGACATCCAGGGGTAATTTAAAGCAAATGCCACAAGGAGCAAAGGGTAAGTTTATTAAAAAGTTACCTAGTAAATTATTTGCTGTTTTGTGGACTTACATAATTAATGGCATTTCAGAAAGTGAAACAGTTTGCTGAACTTTTACATTAGCATGAGAAAAGCTATCATGTATTTTATTCAAGACGTGCTGTTCCAGTTGTTTGGTTTACGTTAGGAATGGTTCAAAATAGGACTTGAATTGTATACTTCAATCTATTTGCCTTTTTAAAAAATGTTACAAATAGAAATTTCTTTTGCAGTCTAGTTAAGAAGAGAGGCTGTTATATATTTAACAAATCTCATCTCTCCAGCTAAAAGATTTTGTGCCTCAAGTTTTGTTTGTGTGTGTGTAGACACCCACAAAGCTATCTCACACTTAACATTAAAATTTAAAAACTCCTCCCATGAAACATTTATCTTTTCCATCTTAAAAATTTTTTTCTTAAGAAAATTTTATATATTATTCTTAATCGTTTCCTTTTTCCATTTTCAATAAAGATATAATAGACACTACACTATTGATAATGTTCTTGTCAGTTTTTCCAAGATTCCTTTCCAAATCCAATGGCCAATTCTATGTCATTGTGGCATGACCTGACTTCTAACAGAGTTTGAACACACTATCCATGTCTCAATGTCTTTATTTGATTTCTAGAAAAAGCCACTATCCTAATTTTTCTCTGATCTCTATGGATACTTGAAGTTTCTCTTGAGAGGTTCATCTCCTACAGATCTCTTAGAGTTTGCATAAGCTAAGGATTAATATGTGGCTCTATTTCTGGGCAATGCTCTCTCACCAGTGATAACATTTGTTCTCGAGCTTCAAATATTACATACACTGATAATTTCCAAATTCATAGGACAACTCTCATTTTTGCCCCTGAGTCCTAGACTTAGTGTATTACAGCTCTTTACTTGAATTTTCCACCTAGTGGATAGCTAAGAAGGAATTTATGTTTCCTTTTCCCACCCCAGACCTGTTTTCCCAGTTTTGTTCATCTTTGTTTCATATATACTTGACGAAGCCATGATCATAGAATGAAACTCTATTCCTCACTTTCTATCATCTCTAACTCACAATCCAGTGATGTCTTGTTTTGATCTGCCTTCAAAATATATCTCTAAAAACATTTACTTATTTACTTCTTAACACTTTCACTCTTACCTTCCAGTCACAGGCTCCCTTATCTTTATCTAGCCCAGACTAACGTTATAGCTTCATAAATTATCTATTTCCAGTCGTATTCCTCTATGGTTTATTCTCCACTCAGCAATTTAAGATGAGAAAAAAGAAAATATTCCCAGGTTTTCTTGATCCACTACATTTGCTCTTTGCTGCTGACTAATAATTCATTATACTTCCAATCTTTTAGAATTCTGCAGTATGCAGGTTATTTAAAAATTGTGTTCCAGTTATATCTCCTCTTTTAAAATAATAATTTAAATTTTCTAATGTTTTACTTATTTCTGAGAGAGAGGGAGAGAGACAGTGTGAGGGAGGTACAGAATCGGAAGCAGGCTCCAGGCTCCGAGCTAGCTGTCAGCACAGAGCCTGTCGTGGGGCTTAAACCCTCGAAATGGGTGATCATGACCTGAGCCGAAGTTCGACGCTTAAACGACTGAGCCACCCAGGTGCCCCTGCGGTAATAATTTAAAAGCACACACAAAGGACCCCTGAGGGGCTCAGTTGGTTGAGCATCCAACTCTTGATTTCAGCTTAAGTCATGATTTCATGTCGTGGAATCAAGCCCTGTGTCTCGGGCCACGCTGACCATGGAGCCTGTTTAAGATTCTCTCGGGGCACCTGCGTGGCTCAGTTGGTTAAGCGTCAGACTTTGGCTCAGGTCATGATCTCACGGTTCGTGAGTTCGAGCCCCGCGTCGGGCTCTGTGCTGACAGCTCAGAGCCTGGAACCTGTTTTGGATTCTGTGTCCCTCTCTCGCTCTGCTCTTTCCCTGCTCATTCTCTGTCTCTCTCACTCTCTCAAGGATAAATAAACATTAAAAAAAAAAAATTCTCTCTCTCTCTCTTTCTCCTTCTCCCTCTCCCTCCCCTTGCCTGCTCACACTGTCTCTTTAAAACACACACACACACACCACACTTGCACACAATTCTTCAGTTTTAAAAATGGGAGGTGCTTCTTATTTTTTCATATCGTCTTAATTTCTATCTTCTTAATCATCCTTTCAAAGATATTCTTTGTCAATCTTAGCTTATTTCTACTTATGGTTTATGGGGATATTACTTTCACCCTATATTTAGATAGATAAAAAGAAATCAGTAATACTAATTTTAGAATATTAAGTTTCACATTTAATTTATAATATATAACCATATAGCAGCTCTTTTTAAAGAATTTTATAAAATACTTAATATATAGCAATTTAAGTTTCTATGTTTTCATAGTCACTACTTGAAGTTATTTTCTTGAGGTGCATGTGGCAAAGAAACAAACCATTGATGTCAAAACCAATGGAGATGGAAATATAAAAGAGCGTCACCACACCTTTCTTATGAGGTATAGATAAAGTAACTTGTTCTAGGTCACATAGTCAGTGGTAGATGGATCTATGAATCCTTATTAACTTCTCTTGCCAATTGTTTGTACTCTGAGATTGAAAATATTTATTGATTACCTAAAACATGTCACTCTCCTATATCCTTTTTTATATATATAAAAAAAAAAAAACCAAAAAACTGAGCTCAAAGAAGAGAGTTCAGAAGCCCAGAATGACAAGGGAGCAAGCAAGGAGCAGAGTTAAAATAATTTATGAGTTGTAGAAATGTTAACAGAGTGTCTTTTATATGATACAGTCTTATACAAAACAGATGTGATCTTGTCCTTCATAAAGATTAGTTTAGTGAAAATTAATATTATAGTCAACTATATTATTCCAATGAGGCTTAATCTCATCTATTTTGAGTGGATTAAGGAAGATGAATAAAGGCAGGAAATCATTTTTAATCATATGTTTTCATCACTTTCATTTTTATTGATAGCTATTTCAGGTGGTTGTTATGATTGAATCACTAAATATAGTACAACCTGAAAGGCCAATGACAAATTTAATTATGGAAGGGCTGCCTTTGACTATTAACCTTTTCATATTTATTGAACACTAAAATAGTCTCGGGTATGTCTCCGGTGATAAACATAGTGTCTTAGAATCTAACTGTGTCAGAGTTAGAAGTTAACTGCATTATTCAGGGATTTTCAGTTGCAAGTGACAGAAATCCAATTCGACATTAAGAAAGAATCATTTATACACACACACACACACACACACACACACACACACACAGTTTATTTGAAGAGCACTGGATAACTCAGATAACTAAAGGCAGAGCTTTAGGAAATGGGGACACCTTAGGACTGTTAGGGACTAAATACTTGAGTTATTGTCTGTATCTCTTTTGTTCTTGATGCTTATGCCTTTTGTGTGTATGTGTTTTAGCAGAGTTCCAGGTAGTTATTGAATTGTTATTTTAAAAGCTTTCTATCAGAGAGAAAAGAGAATGCTTTCTTGGGGATTTAAGGAAGAGAAATTTCATGGACAAATTCCAGTTGTCATGGCCCAAGGTTCAGGCACACCTTTGATCAGTCATTTTGTCCAGGGCCTTGGGAGCTCTGATTTTCACAAAACTGGTCACATTACCAACCCTAAGTGGTCAGGAGAGAAAGTTCTTTTAATAGAAACTGGGTGGAGATGCTTGCAGAAAAAAATAATAGGCACACGTTCTTCCTTGGTTGCCCAACATGCATGACCACATATTGTTGAAGGACACCTTTGCACAGGCTTTGTGACTGGAGAGATTTTCTTTCCACAGAGTTCTCTGTGGACACATGAGAGTGGGACGCTGGGGGGCATTTCTCTAATGGATACTATACAGCTTTAGCAGCCAAAATTATTTCTGTTATGTTTATGAAAGCCTAAAATTGGATCTAGTAATGGAGCAATCATAAAACTTCTTTTTACAGGTTTATGGTTTCCATGGCAATACAACACCAAAAAAAAAAAAAAAAAAAAGCACCCAGTTGTCTGTTGATTTATTTGAATCTAAGTCCTACCTTAGGGATGTCTATTTCAGAAGACAGTGGGGGGTCTCTGAACTCCTAGCCATCAGTACCAGAGGACTTTTCACCTGTGCCATGAAGCAAAGTGAAGCTATAAGCAAACCCAGTTAATTGGAAGATCTCTCTTTGCCTTTGCCAAGGCTACACTGCCATGGATATGCTTTTCAGGGAATAATATTCATGAGGGACTTTTTTGGAGGGGGAGGGAATAGAAGGGATACAAGAGGGGAACTTGTTTGTCTAGAGTATTAATTTGAAAGGCCAGGAAAATTCATGCTTGCTCTATTTCTCTGGGTCTTCCTGAGTGCTCATCTTATATCCCGAGTTTTCTACCTCTCTGCCTTGTCTCTCACTGATTTTACCAGGGAGCCTTCAATATAGCCTTTATAACCCAAAGATGTAGCCTTCTCTCCCCACTGCATTCATAAATAACAGGTTGAAACAGAACAGGCATTTTTAGTGGAATCAAATATGTGAATAGTTTCTGCTCTCAGGTAGGCCAGTGAGAAAAGTCGCCCTTTTGCAGAAAAATCTCATAGAAGGTACAAGCAGCAGCCAAGCATCCAGGTATCTTGACCTTTTATATCAGGTTTCTATGGTGAAGTTCTTCAACATCGCTCTCCAGTTAGGACATGTATGCTGAGATGTTTATTCCCTCAGTCCTCAGGTGGCATGGTAGAAATGAGAACTGTGGAGACTCTGGGCCAGTCTCTGGCCTTCTTTATTATGTTCATTTAGTGACATAAGCAAATGTAATTTTCTTGATTTGTGATGAATTGAAAAAAATCAATATATATAGATATATATTTTTCAATACAGATATATATTTTTCAATACAAATATCCAATATAGTTACTAATATACAAGTATCTAATTATATATACATATATAAAAATGTATGTACTACCCTGACAAGTTAGTTGAAGACATATTCTGAAACTTAAAATCCATGTAACTGTCACATTAGCAGTTGCGTTGCCACAACATAAAAAGGATGATTGTCCTCCTAGCCCCCAATGGAAAAATTCTCATTTTTTAATCCCTTTCCAATCCCTCAATTTGGTCAATTTTATGTTTAAGAGTCTTTCATAGAAACATTTTATATCAAATGCCAATTTTTATATTAGCTCAAATGGCAATGATTGTAGACAGAAGAAACTGATGTTAGCTGATAATAAAAAAAATTATTGTAAGTTTATGTGATAATTCTCTTAATAGAGGGAAAAGATTCAGAAATTAGAAAAGTTTTGGTGAGTGTAAGAGTCTGAAGTCTGGGACCTGGTACTAGATCATCAGGGAGCCACAAGTCGGATTTGATGAAAACAATAAGAACAGTATATTAAAAAAGAGGATTTAGTACAAAAATGGAAAGAAAGAATGGGTAAAGCCCCGATTATGGTGAAGCCTTTGGATCATATACTAAGTAAAATTCGAAGCCATTCCTACGTGAAAGAGAAAACTGTTGTTTCATCTAGTTTGCAGTCAACAGGTCATGTTTCGATGTTCACAAGTGTCCTTGTTATACCCAGATTGCAGTATCCTCAATGACCAGAGACCACCGGGGAGACCGAGTCACGCATGCAAAGGCAAAGGGCTTTATTACAGGCTCGAGCTCGGGCTCCCAGACCTCACCAATGCAGTGGATCCATGCTGAGAGCCTCAAACAGAGGCAGAGTAGGGTTTTTATGGGGTTTGTGACGGGGGAGTTACAGAAGTTGTTGACATGGAGACAGTGATCCAATCATAATTATACAACATTATTGACAGCAGGTTTAACCATACACATTGTCTAGAGTATTTGTTACTTTTGGCGAGACCCAATTACAACAGTTAGAGTACTTTTGAATTCAACCAATTACAGAGCGAGACTAGGTTCTTGTTCGGTGCCTAATGGGTTAACTTTAACATTAGATAACAGAGTTTTATCTATAGTTGCTGGCCTTTCTTGATTGAGCGTTGCCAAGGTAGTGTGGTGGAGTGAAGTGGTGGGCAGTTTCCTTGGCCTTGGGCAATGTGTAGCTGCCTGATAGTTTCAGGGAAGCTGAAACTTAGGCCTTCTAGTTTAGAGGGGAAACTTAAAGCCTATTATGTAGTCAATCTGGTTTAGACTTGTGTCCTTACATCCTCCTATGTCCAGCTGTGTCACACATTGGATAGCAGCTTGTTAGGGACGAGACAATGACAACACTAGAAATAATGGGCTTGTGAAACTTCTCCATTTCAACACTCAGATGAAATTGAAAAATGGAGGCAACAAAGGAGAATAATAAATTACCTTAGGGGTGCCTGGGTGGCTCAGTCAGTTAAGCACCCAACTTTGGCTCATGTCATGATCTCAGCTGTAGTCCCACATCAGGCTCTGTGCCGACAGCTCAGAACCTGAAGCCTGCTTCAGATTCTGTGTCTCCCAATCTCTCTGCCTCTCCCCACTCTCACTCTGTCTTTGTCTCTCTCAAAAATAAACAAATGATAAAAAATATTTTTTAAATAAAAAATAAAATAAATAAATTACCTTAACTCCTCTGGTTCGCAGGCTGCTATTCTTTATACTGTTCCATAAAGAGGCATTTTGCTAGTGAGTTATTTAGCTGAACATCAAACTGAGCATAGAAACTTGAAATTGTGAGTAGTTATTACCTTAGTTTGATTTTCTATTTAACTTTTTCTTAAGAATTTCATGACAAAAATTTGTATTTATCTTCTCCAAGGTTCTTTGTGAAGTGGAACTGAATAGCACTTCAGATAGTACCCACCACAGTGAAGGAACACAGAGTCCCTGTATAATGCAGTTAAATCCTACAGTGTGCACACTTAAGGTAGTAGAAGTTCCCAAAGATTGCATGCATAAGACCTAAAAAGGTTGGTACATAAAGGAAACAGAAAATTTGGTCTTCATAGTTCCAGGAAGCTAGGAGTTTCTTAAATATAATGGACTAAAGCCACAAAATGATTTAAGCCTAAGAGGTAATTCTGAAGTGGCTACTTTGTTGCCCTAGCAAATGACAAAGAGTGCAAAGTTTTTGAACAGACAGAAATATGGGCAAAAAAGAATGATCCTCTTTTACAGAAAAGAAATCCTTGCCAACTGGAGTTCAAACAAATTCTTATCGGATGAGATAGCTGAGGAAGCTGTAATAATCTTATCTTAATGTGACAAGAGTGTTGATAAACATTTCAAGGTCTGATAGAGATTAAACAAATAAATAAATAAAATACTATTTCACCAAACTGTATCTCTTTAATAAGAAAGTAGATACAACTCCACCCAAAACCCATCATTTCTAGAAGTATACTTATGGAACTTCTTTCATTTTAGGAATAGAAGAATAGACATTTTTTAAATGTTTGCATTACTTTTAAATATTTGTACTTTTAAAATATGTTATTGGAAGTATAATATAAATATTTGTAATACATAAAAATAAAAACTAAACATTTAAGAATCACAAAAATCAAGAAAGGGAATTCTAGACATTTTTGAAACTGGAGAAAATAATTTAAGGAAAGGAGACTTCCCAAAATTGGTAGAGGAAAAATCAAGATATAGCTTACCAGACATATTGTGAATATTCATATGTCCCAATTATATTACCAAAACTTGGTGGGACATGTGTGGAATAAAATAAGACAATTATTTTTTTTGATTTCATGAATAAGTATTAATCTGTGGAGAATACTGATAAACATTCTTATGTAAAGTATTTGAAAGCATTATTAATTTTGAAATATTCACCTAATTACTAAGATTTTAGTAGGATATATCAGAATAATAAAATCAAGTTGAAAATACACAATCAATGGATGTTGGATGAAGGTAGATTTTAATAGTAATTTAGAATCTTTAGTCTTGTTAATCTGTGCTGAGTCAGAGCTGAGCAATCTACATGAGCTGTTAGCAATCATTAATTTTTTTCTTTGTCTCCTATTTTTCCATGTGACTTTTAAATATGGAACTACAACATTTGGATAATGGGTGTTTGTTATATAAAGTTACTGAATTGCCTATAATTGTCATCTGCTTAATAGTTCTCTTTTTCTGTTATGCTTGTTTTTTCAGAAACATTAACTTTCCTCAATTGTTGAGAGCAGTATCCACCAGTAAACATAACTGTCATAAGAACTCACATATTTAGCACAGCAAAGATATATGTCAATATATATATGTATCGCAAAAATGAACAAGAGTCACCTGGACCACAGGTTGATGACAGGTAAGAGAAGAGCTGGTCATTACACAGGGACTTGGAGGATCCTCTAGTTTGTAACTAAATAAAATAACTCCTTATGTTTAAAAGGCTTATTTATGGGCACCTGGGTGGCTCAGTCAGTTAAGCGTCCTGATGGTTCAGGTCATAATCTCATGTTGTGAGATAGTCTGCATCGTGCTTGGCACACTGAGTATGGAGTCTGCTTGGGATTGTCTCTCTCTCCCTCTCTCTTTGCCCTTCCCCAGCTCGCTCTCTCTCTCAAAATAAATAAATAAGTTTTTTAAAAGGCCTAAGGCCTATTTACTTCCCAAATAGAAATATACTATAAAATATTTATACATATGTATATAATGTGTGTGTGTATGTATGCGTGTGTGTGTGTGTGTGTGTGTGTGTGTATCTGAGATACCAATCTATATTTTTCATCTAAGACATCCTGGAAGAATATAATCCTAGACCTAAACTAGTGAGACCACATATTGTCGTTTTCTCCTGACAGTTTGATTCACTTGATTCACTTGTTATACTATATAATTATTGAGAGTACCTCTTCACTTCAAAAGTGCTTTGTACTTTTGTACTGCTTTGTACAATATATATAATCATCTTGCCTTCCAGTGTGATTGATCTTTTCAAAATATACCTCCATCATGATTAGGGTTATTTTCCTGACATTGTAGTATATTTCATATGAGATACTTTTAGACCAGGCTTATGCAATCTCTGTAACTTGTTCCTAGCTAAAAGTTGTATATGTCATAAGATATTATCATTGCTCATTTTGGATTACTGTGAAAGATCTTGTATATGTTAGTAACTCTTTAGGCTTCATGTAGCAAAATAGCTAGGATACTGATAATAAAGTATATATTTGTGATACCATCAATAATACAAACTCGTTCCATTTACTCTGCTGTACATTCCTTTTCCTTTTCATGGTTCTATGATTGTCACCTCATGTTTGAAAGATAGGTGTCCTAGCTTAGGGTTCATGTCCATGTTCAAGATAGTAAGAAGGGCAAAAAGTGATGTCAGCAACTCCTTTCTCCTTTTCTTTTGTTAATGAAAAATCTCATTGATGTTTGTAGGCCATCTTTCTTATATATCTTACCATACTGAACTAGACTATCCATAACCGTGCAGGTGATTGTAAATGAACATTTCTGACATCTAACTTATGTAATTGTTAAGGAACACTATTTTATTTTTACCTATATATTATGAGTAGATACACATTATACCCTTATATGTATGTTTTATTAAATTATAAATTCTAAAGGATTCAACTTATAATGTGACTTTAGACAAATGTCTCACTTTATTTACTTATAAAAATAACATTTCTCATCTAATAAATCAACAAATAATTATGTAATTCACAGTGACAAGTACAACAGATAGAAAAATATAAAATGTGTTCAGATAGATCATCTATTACATGCTATTAATAACTTTTCATTATTGTTTGAAATCATATTTATGTGCATACTTTCATTTTGCATATTTCACAGCCAGATGTAGTTATTTATACAGCCATTTTACCAGTTAGAAATCCATGAATTATCTGGTTTTCTGAAACTCACAGAACTAATTTTGGTTTTAATTCCCAGTCCGTTTTCTTTTTTCCCTTTAAGATGATAGTAATAAGTCTCTTAAGTATGAAAGGATCATAGAGCTTTAGAAGTGAGAGCTCACATACATTCCAGTGAAATTAAGGGAAGCTTCAGAGAGGGGTGATTAAAATGCATATTGAGTGAAAGGTAGAGGGTTTCAGTTTAGAGTAGACATTGTAAGAGTGAAATTTCATTATCAGAATCTATGTGCAAAGGAGAATGGAATGAAAGTTGTAGGGACAAATAAATGATAAATCAGACTAGGAGCATATTATTATGAAAAGAAAATAGAAGGCTCTGAGTGCTAACAGAAAATATCTTGTAACACTTTTTTGGTTATCGTGACTTTAACACATTTAATTTTACAGAATATTATCTTATTGATATAAGATGGAAAATCTTTATCATAATTAAAATATGATTAGAATCTTGATTTGTTACAACCAAAATATTAGGAGTGAAGGAAAATGGGTTCATTCATACAAATGATGTGATATTAAGCCCAACTCTTTCTTCAGATGTTGGAACACTGCACTCATATAAGTGTTCAAAAGTCTGAGTGACCTTCCCAAAAGGTAAATTAAACTTTATTGCAAAAGCAAACACACACACACACACACTCACACACACACCCCACAGTGTATCAATTTTTCAATCAATTTTGAGAAAATATAAAATAGGTAATGAATAAAATAGATTTTAGAAGTGAGGATGGATTCATAATATACACAACATAATACAGTACAGTGCTATGAGCCACGTAACCCTAACAGACATTTATTGAACACTCCCTCCAACAGTAGCAAACTATACATTCTTTTCAAGTCCACTTGGAACGTTCTCTAGGGTAGACCTTAGTTTAGGCCAAAAATATATTTCAGCAATTGGGCAGTATAGAAATTATTCAAGGTATCTTCTCTACCTCAATAGAATGAAATTAGAAGTTAATAAGAGGGGGAAATTTGGGAAATTCACAATAATGTGGCAATTAAACAACAATTTAAATAATCAATTGGTGCAAGAAAAAATCACAAAGAAGAGAAAATAATTTGAGATGAATTAAAAGGAAAAGTACAACATTCCAAAACTTTTGGGATGAAGCAGAAGCAATATTAAGCAGAATATTTATAGCTGTAAACACCTTCTATTAAAAAAGAATAAAGATAGCAAATTAATAACTGGTAATCCCCATGAAAATAGGACTATATTTGAATATTCTTTCACAGAAGTTGTGCCCAGAATCAGTTATTTTCTCCTCTACCCCCAGACAGAAGATGTCATTGTATGTTGTATGACTTACTTGGTAGCCTAATTTAATAAAAAATAGAGAAAGTTTTGTTCGTTTTTTTCAAGCCTAATCTAAGTTAGCATTAAGGATGTCTCCCAACTTGTCTGACTGGCAGTCTGGGTTTACTCATCAGTATTATGTGATATGTTTTTGTAAAAAGTATTTTGGGTTTTAAATAAAACACATTCAAAGGTGGGAATGTGTGATGAACATCAAAGCATCACATTGAGGCTCTTGTGTAACACAACTTGCTTTTTGTTTTCTTGCTTTTTAATAGACTTCAGCTTTTAGAGCTATGTCTTGCTCATTCATAAGATTTTATTCCACATCGGTGTGATGATTGCCTTGACTTTCACTGAAAATAGCCAGTATTGAGCAAAACATTTCATAATTTTTGTGAATCTATTTTAATGCTCTTCTGTTTTGCACGCTAAGTAGTATTTAATAGTATGCCTCTTCGTTTATAATTGAAATATAGCTCACAAATGGTGGAAAAGATGAGTAACTGGAAATCAATATTTTACATTATAAGTAGGTGTTGTATTGTTAATAAATGACCAATGGTTTTAGATACTCATGTATGTGTCTTAAATTTAATTTTGTTTCCATGTGGAGAGGATTTTAGAAAGGGTGTGAGCTTTGAATGTCTTCTTGAAGGCTTCTGTTCTTTTTTGACATAGATTTTTTAAAGGATTACTCTAAACAATTTTTAAATCAATAAGTAATTATCATGGTTCTTTCCAATCAAATAAATATTGACTTAAGGGAAGATATATGGTTTTTCTCTGTTTCTGGGAAAGAATGTTCTGAGTGCTGTATGCCATCATTTCATGTTAAATAAACTCAGATATTTGTTAAATGAAGTGATACAAAACATTTAAAAGAGATAGACACTGACTATATTGTTTTTCATGGAGCTCTAACAGTCTGTTTTGGCTTTTTTCTCCACCTGGTCTTCGCATATCAGTTTGTAAAAGATCTATTCAAACGATATATTAGTGTTTTTATTTGAGGCTTTAATACCAAAGCCTGACAGCATTATCTCTACTGTTTATTTCACTATAAAACTGGTTTATAGTGATATGATTAGTAATGTTAAGCCTAGATATTATAAGATGTAGTACTGATTGTTCCACAGTCAAGCTCACTTTATAGTGACATTAATGAACAGTATTTGTGCCATCATGCTTTATGGCATCAAGTAATTTCACGGTAGGGAAATAACAGTTATCTTGAATACTCTTAATCTTAGAGTTGAAGTTTGTATTCATGGTACATTTTAATTCAATGTCACAGTGACTCACAGGTTTCCTGACCTCCTAAAGTTGTGAAGAATATTTTCTTAACAAAGATATCACTGGGTATAAACTTTTAAATATTTTGCATAATTGGAATTCTTTTTAAGATTTTTTTCTCTTAATCTTTTTGGATATTTTATATTCTGCTTAATACTGTAACTAAACAAAAAACATGATATGTTACATAAGAACCTCAATACAATGCTTTGATATCCATCATACATTTCTACCTTTAAAACATGTTTCATGTAAAACTCAAGTACACTTTCCAAACACTTTATCACATTATACTGACAAACCAAAATTATCAAAGCTAAGAAAACAGATTTTGCACTTTACTTATGGATTTTCTCTGTGTAAGTCATTTTGTAATGATTTCATAACTTGTTTTATTTACTTATTTTTATTTATTTATTTATTTAAAAATATACTCATTTTTAATTTTCCTTAAATTTTAAGTAAACTTCACACAACACATAGGGCTTGAACTAACAAGAAGTGCCAGATCAAAAGTTGCATGCCCTACCAACTGAGCCAGCCAGGTGCCACATAACTCATATTTTAAATGAATGTAATTAAAACACAAGGTTGCTTTTAAGACATAGTATATTCATACCATAACAGCTGAAGTCAAGTATGTATAATTACATTTTTATACATTGATTTGCAGTTACCATACCATAATGTTGTCTAAGTAAAAAATGGGTTGAATTACTAGCTGTCTATTATGTTTGTCAGAATAGGTTGGGGTATAGCTTTTATGCAACAATCCAGAATTTTCAGATACAGCACACCAAAGACTGTTTCTCACTCATGAAATTCTAGGCAAATTCCTGGACAGCTGTCTTCCATAAAGTAATTATGGAGCCCAGGAAAGCCTTCATTATCTTGTTACTGAATCATGTTTCCATTCAATGTGGCAAATTACAGAATTTTGGAAGGTCCTCAACTGGTAACTAAATGCTTTGGCTAAGGAAATAAATATTACCTTTGATCACAACCTATTGGCTAACACTAATCACGCTACAACTTCCAACTGCATGAAAATGGGAAATAGTTTTCCCAAAGATATGGAAAATGGTGTTATAGTTATAAATACCAAAAATCATAGCTAATATAATTAGAATTAGAATAAAATATTATAGCTTGAAATATTAGAAATAGGTTATGCCCATGAAAGCATTGGTCTGTGATTAGTTCTAATTCATCATTACTTTTTCTAAAATAAGAACCTATAAACTATTAAATAATTTCCCTTGAAAATTGAACACTTTAAAGTATTTTTCAATTCCTTTGAGACATAAAGATATCATTACATTTAGTGCATTATTTGTTAGTAAATGGACCAAACATTCTTAAAATTAATTTACTATAAACATATATATAAATATAACACATTTATATATATATAAACATATATAAACATATATAAGTGATACATCTGGGCAAAAACATACCAAGGAGAAATTTATATATGCCCTTCCAGTAAACGATCTGACAGAGATCAGAAAATAATTGTGGGCAGGCCACAAAGAGCAGAATTTGTTAGATGTTTGTAAAAATCATAACAGGCCTCAGAAATATTTACCTTTATTTTGTAAGCTGTGCTGCTAGGCTAATACTTATGGGAGAATAAACACCTGTTTCCAGCTTTTTCATTTTATTCCTGGTCTTTGGAGACTCTATCTCAATTCTGTGAGGAAGCCATAAGAAATGAAAAAGTTTAAATTTAGAATTTTTTCTTTCTCAGTAATTAAAGCAATATCTAGTATGCCTTTCCAGTTATCCCATCTGATTTGTTTGACCCAAGTAGCAATTTATTCAAGTTTTACAAAATGTTCTACTTGTTAATTAAGATTCCTATGTGATCCTAAATGGTTTTCTTACTGAGTTTTTCTTATGATAATCTTCATTTATCAAAGTTAATTTTTGATATTACTCTCTCTGGTTCTGTTAGCTTAAAATTCTGCAGTCAATACAGCTGTCCTGAGGAGCAAAATGTATTCATGAGTATGAAATGGTTTCCTGACATTGACGCTAATTCATCTAAGTTGCTTAGTGGGTTTAAAGGTATTTGAGAATTCTGTAGTATTTTTAAAAATTCTGTTCAACTTTTATAAAGCAAAAATCCAATTTCCCACAATAATTGTAATATAATTTAATTCATAGTAACTCACTTATTCCATCCCATATTTATGTTGTTCTTTAAGTGATAAATACTGTATTAATTATCTGAATGTTATCTTACTTATTATTTTATTTTTTCTTTGAAAATCCATTCCTTTTTTTGAATTTTATTTTTAATAAAACCTATATATATTTATTTATATGTATAAATATATATACATATTTAAAGGGTATGACATGATGAGTTGATATCCATTTACATAGTGAAATGAAAACTACAGTCAAGCTAATTCAATATAATCGCCTCACATAGTTAATCATTTTTTGTGTGTTTTGAGAGCACCCAAAATATACTATCTTAGTAAATTTCTCATATTCAATCCAGTATTATTAACTAAGTCATCATGCTCTACATTAGATCTATACATGTGTCCATCTTCTTTATTAGATCTGTACGTGTATTCATCTTCTATAATTGCAGCCTTATACCTCTGACCAACCACCATTTACTTCCTTTCCCCATCCCTGGTAATCACTATTCTACTCTTTGCTTCTACGTATTTGGCTTTTTTAGATTCCACAAATAAGTGAGATCATGTAGTTTTTTGCTGTCCTTGTTTGGCTTATTTCACTTGGGATAATATCCTCCAGATTCATGCATGTTCTAAGTGATAAGATCTCTTTCTTCTTTAAGGCTGAACAATATCTTATTGTATATATAAACCAAAGTTTATTTATTCATTCATCTACTGGAAGACATTGGGTTGTTTCTGTATCTTGGCTATTGTAAATCATGTTGCAATAAACATGGGAGCACAGCTATCTCTCTGAAGTACTGATTTCATTTCATTTGGATATATACCAGAAGAGAGATTGCTGGATCACATGGTAGTTGTATTTTTAGTTTTTATTTTAGGGACTTTTATACTGTTTTCAATAATGGCTATACTAATTTACACTTCCACCAGTGGTGCACAGCGTTCTCTGTCTCCACATTGTAGGCAATTCTTGTAATTTATTGTCTTTTTTATTATAATAGCTATCCTAACCATTGTGAGGTGATATCTCATTGTGGTTTTGATTTACATTTCCCTAAGTAATGATGTTGAACACTTTTTCATATACCAATTGGCCATTTGTATGTCTTCTTTGGAAAAATGACTGTTCAGGTCTTTTGACCATTTTTAATTGGGTTGTTTATTTGCCATTGAGTTCTTTGTGTTCCTTTTATATTTTGGATATTAACCCCTTCTCAGACACATGGTTTGTAAATATTTCCTCCCTTTCTGTAGGCTGCCTTTTCATTTTGTGGTTTGGTTTCTTTTGCATGTAGAAGCTTGTTAATTTTATTTAATCTCACTCATTTATTTTCGCTTTTGTTACCTGAGCTTTTGGTTTTATTAATCTAAAAAATCATTCCCAAGACCAACACAAGGAGCTTTTCCCTGTGTTTTTTTTCCTAAGAGTTTTATAGTTTCAAGTCTTACATTTAACTTTATAGTTCATTTTGAGTTGTTATTTGCACATGGTGTAAGATATTGATCTAATTTAATTCTTAATTCCCTTTTTCTCTTCCTTTAATTCCCTAGATGATGCCAGGGAGAAACTCTGCTCTCTGGCTGTTCACAGTTATTTTCTGATCTCTGTCATATTATTTACAGGAGGCATATAATATAAATTCTCCTTTTCTTATTTCTGTGAGTTTTCTTATATTAGTTGACTCACTTATGAAACTAAGATGCTTATAAATATGTAGGATATTTACTAAGATGTGCATTAGCTACAAATAAAACTGATGTTCTAAGGAGTGAATATAGTTAGAAGCCTAGATTCCACACAGTTGTGCCAATAACAAGTTATAAGACTTTGAAAATTGCACATATGCCTATTGGAATTCACTCTCATTACCAGAAATGTAAAAATTGCTAGATAATTTTAAAGAATTCTTATAACTCCATTATTTAATTCAGATTCCAGGGAATAAGCATTTGTCATCAAGACATCTCTAAATAAAAGTTAAGCATTTGATTACACTGGATTAGAGGAATGTTGCAGGGATGAGTTAGGTATAGATTATCATTACATGCCACTGATATAAGGTTTCATAGAGAGAATTTATATTATCTACCCTAAATGACACAAGAAAGAATATTAATAATTCTCTAAAGAAATGATAGAAAAGAATGCAAAACAAAGCTAAAATATAATTCTCAAAATTTTTAAAAATATATGTCACTTTGTGGGGCGCCTGGTAGCTCAGTCGATTAAGCATCTAACTTTTGATTTCAGCTCAAGTCATGATCTCGGTGAGACTGAGCTCCAAATTGGGGAGATTCTTTCTCTCTCCCTCTACCTCTCCCCCACCTGACCCTGCACTCTCTCTTTCTCTAAATTTCTTTATGCTGTTGACTTATTATTTATTGTTAATTTCCTTATAACTAATACTTTTATTATATATGTTCTGAAAGTTGTAAAGGCTGTGTATCTCTACCTAGTAAGTGTATGCTTGGTCATAAAGCAAACTTAAACTGATTGGGAAGCATTTAAACCTGAGTATAAACTCTGATCAGAGTGGAATGGTGGACGGAGATTATGCTAGAAGGCTTTTTGTTGTGCCTGGGAATGACTCAAGCGTCATATTCAGGCAAAGACATACAACTCCTTTGATCCTCAGTACACTTCTTAGAGTTCTATAAATACACACACACACACATATTTATATACATATATAACTCATGTACAAATATATATTATAAGAATATATAATAAGATATAATATATACATGCACACATATGGACTTAATAATATAATATAATACACATGCACAAACATATATAGACCCTTAAAAGCAGTCAGTAGTGGAACTCAGCATTTTTTTAATGTTTATTTTTGAGAGAGATCGAGAAAGTGTGTGTGTGTGCAAGCTTGGGGGCAGTAGAGAGAAAGGGAGACAGAGGATGCAAATAGGCTCTGCTCTGATAGTAGAGAGCCTGATGCGAGACTCAAAACTTGGAAACTGTGAGATCATGACCTGAATGGAGGTCTGACGCATAACCAACTGAGCCACCCAGGCACCCCCAATTCAGCATTTTGTTTGTTTGCTTAAATTTGCTTCTGTATATGATAAAGTTACTAAGTTGATGGATAAAAGTGAGACTATAAACCTTTTATAGATATGTATTTATACAGAAGTTTGCAAAACCCATCAGTAGTTTCCCCATTGAGGATGTGCTTAATTGTAAGAAAGCAGCCAAGATGGTACAGTGCATGTACATAAATTGTCTAAGTGCTTTCCTTCCTTGAGGTTCTATAGCACACTTCCTTGCTGGTGGCTGCTTGAGGCTGAGGTATAAACTTCACTCCTAATGCTCACTTATTCAAAAATCTTACCATTAAAAGCTAAATTTGCCTACAGCAAAACATGTTGGCATAAACTTAAGTCTGACTTCAAGTCTCTCTGTCTGGCTCCAAATTTGTCTTCCTGGAATTTTACTCAGGAAATACCTGTTTGGCCATCTCCACTCCCAGGGACTCCATGAAGGGAGCCAAGATTTTCACCCTGGACTTTTAGCTTCGGTCCAAAGCATAGCTTTTGTGTTTATATTGTTTTGAATATTTCATTTTGCATATACCAGCTGCAATTTATTTTTTGTTACTTATTTTGTGATCATATGTTTTCACTCATATGTGGAATTTGAGAAAATTAACAGAACACCATGGAGGAAAGGGAAGGAAAAATAGTTTCAAAAAGAGAAGGGGGCAAACTAGAAGAGATCTTAAATAGAACAAACTGAGGGTTGATAGGTGGGGTGGGTGAGGGGAAAAAGGGTGATGGGCATTTGAAGAGGGCACTTGTTGGTATGCGCACTGGGTGTTGTATGTAAGTGATGAATCATGGGAATATATGCCTAAATCCAAGAGCATACTGTATACACTGTATGTTAGCTAACTTGACAATAATTAGAAAAAAATTAGATTATTAGATGTGATCATTTTGGTTTTGGATCAATATGTGTTGTAAAGTTAATCTTTTAAAAAAACATTGTAGTTTTATCTTTACATCTTATTTTGCCTAAGTTTCTATGTGGAAGTTCTTAAAATTTGCTCTGATATTTTTCATTATTATTATTAAGTTATTATTATTATTATTATTATTATTATTATTTGAGGAGTTGTATGTCCTTGCAAAAGTGGGAGGAGAGGGGCAGAAGGAAAGAGAATATTAAGTAAGCTCCATATTCAGCACAGTCTGACACAGAGCTGGATCACATGACCCTGTGATCACAACCTCAGCAGAAATCATGAGTCCAACTGACCCACCCAGGCACCTCAACATTTTACATTACTATTATTCTCTTACAAATTAACTCATCAGATTGATGTTTTAAATATTATTTTAATATACTTTAATTTTTTCATCTTTTTAGTTAGATTCCAATTAGTTAACATATAGAGTAATATTAGTTTCAGGTGTAGAATTGAGTGATGAATCAAACAAACTATGAGTGAACTAGGAAATATTTATGCTGCTAGAATGAACCACACAGTATCAAGTGACCAAGCGGCACCTTCACTTCCTAGGACACTCAAATTGGGGGTATGTAAAAGCTAAATTGGTTCTTATAAAAGAGAAAGAAAGTAACTGAAAAGCCAAAGTAAAAACACTAAAAAATAATTCTCATAAAATTAAAATCTGGCCATTCAAATACATGTAAATTGGAGAATCCTGAGAAGTATGATACATATGTCCTTATTACTGCCCTGAAGAGCAGATCAAAACATGCAACAAGTTAAAATCCTACAATATGCGTTCTGTTGTGGTTTCTAAGAAGAAGATGCTGAAGAAGAAAAGATTTGAAGATTAGCAATTCCCTTAGTAGAAATCATTATGTTGCTCTATCTGCCCTTATTCCCTTACAGATATTTCTATCTGTTTGTTTTCTGTGGAGTAATGCGGGGTAATTTAGTAGTTTATTTTGCTTCCTTGACAGCATATAATTTTATACTAAGAAATTAAGAAGATTACAAAAAGATACTAGTGCTTATACAATTAAAGAAAATAGTGTGCCACTTTAGTAATATGAAAGTGGTTTTGTTCACACTGTCTCATGAAGCATTCTTTATTAACCGGTATTTCTACACACTGTATTGCAGAGGAAAATTGATCTTCATGATAATGGTACCAATGTTCTGTACATTTTGGACATACAGTAGTTTTCCCTTGTTTGCAGTTTTGTTTTCCATGGTTTCAGTTACTCACAAACAACTGTGATCTATAAGATGATCCTCTTGACATATTGTCAGAAGGTCAGTAGTAGCCTAATGCTACATCACAATGCTTACATCATTCACTTTGCTTCCTCTCATCACATAGGCATTTAATCAGCTTACATCATCACAAGAAGGGTGAGTAACATACAGTAATATGTTTTGAGAGAGACAGGCCATATCATATATGATTTTTATTACAGTATATTGTTATAATTACTCTATTTTATTATTAATCTCTTATATACCTAATGTATATATTAAACTTTCTCATAGATATGTATGTATAGAAAAAGCAGTATATATAGGGTTGGGTACTATCCATAGTTTCAGGCATCCATGGTGGCGGGGGGTGGGGGTCTTACATGTATTTCTTGTGGATAAATGCCACTCCACTTTGTTAAAAATACACCTTGAAAGTTTGCCGTTACTTGTGGCAAAAGAGGATATATTCAAAGATAAAGGAAACCAGACATAAACAGTATTTCTTTAGATATCATTGGTTTTTCTCTAGATTAGATATCATCATCTTGAAGCAATGGAGTGACTTCTCAAGAAACATAGGTGGATTAGTGAGAGGAGGAGGAGGGGTCATATTTACAAACAAATATTAGCCAATAGTTTACTGGAAGTAAATCCCAGCTTGCATCAAAAACACCCCATAGGAATTATGACATTAAATGCTGATTATATTTATATTACTAAGTACCTTTTTATAATATTTTAACTGGTAAAAATTAAAATTAAAAAATATGATAATTTCATGTCTGTAATTTTTGGTTTACTGGAATATCTGTTTCTTTAATCTTATAATAAAGTATTTTTTAATATTTATTTATTTTGAAAGAGAGAATAGCAGAGGGGCAGGGAGAGAGGGAGAGAGAGCATCCTAAGCAGGCTCTGCACTGTCAGCACAGAGCCCAGCAAGGGGCTTGATCTCTCAAACCATGAGATCATGACCTGAGCTGAAATCAAGAGTCAGATGCTGAACTGACTGAACCACCCAGGGTCTCTGATAATAAAGTATTTATAGAATCTTGGATGGGACAGTGTGGATGTCACAATAAAGTCATAACAAAATTTTGATATGTGACTATGTGTTATCCATGCCCTGTACACCAGGCCTAAGAATATCTTGACTGATTTATGGAAAGCTGTTCCCTGAGTTATCTTGAGGGTTTATAAGTACATCATAGAGCTCATTCATAAGTTCTTAGAAGTAAAGTTCTTTCTCTACTTTTCACTGTCTCCATAATTCACTTCTTCTGTAGGAGGTTTGGAAACTGAGTCAGTAAATTGTATAGGAGCTTTTAATACTAGCAGACCAATGCAGTAAGGAATAAAATAAAGAGGGTCTTTTTAAATGCTAGTACTAATCCTTACTCTTTATGTATATATTACTTAGAGTTTCACATAACTTATCATATTACTTTAAGTTCTTACAATAGGTGTTTGTTGCAATAAAAAGCCCAGTATCTATTCAATTTTTCTGCAAATCATATTTGATTTCCTCTTTGAGATAATAATTTCTTCTTTTATTGAAGTATAATTAACATACAGTATTATATTAGTTTCAGGTGCACAATATAATGATTCAATAGTTCTATATACTTCTCAGTGCTCATCGTGATAGTATACTCTTACTCGCCTTTATCTACCTCACTCATCCCCCACCCATCTCCTCTCTGGAAACCACCGGTTTGTTCCCTGTATTTAAGAGTCTGTTTGTCTCTTTTTTCTGTGTTTGTTCATTTGTTTTGTATCAGTGAGATCATATGGTATTTGTCTTTCTCTGTCTGACATATTTCACTCAGCATTATACCCTCAATGTCCATTCATGTTGCTGCAAATGAGATTTCTTTCTTTTTAAATAATATTCCATTGTGTGTATATGTATCACATTTTATTTATCCATTGATCTATGGGTTGGGTTGCCTCCATATCTTGGCTATTATAAATAATGCTGCAATAAATGGAGGGTGCATATATCTTTTTAAATTAGTATTTTCATGTTCTTTGGGTAAATACTTAGTAGCAGAATTATTGAATCATATGTGACTTCTATTTTAATTTTTTGAAGAATCTTCATATTGTTTTCCATAGTAGCTGAACCAATTTGCATTTCTACCAATAATGCATGAGAGTTCCTTTCTATTCAAGATCACCAACACTTGTTGTGTGTTGTCTTTTTTATTCTAGCCATTCTGACATCATGGCTTTGATTTGCATTTCCCTGATGATCATTGATGTTGAGGATCTTTTCATGTGTCTGTTAACCATTTGCATGTTTTCAGAAAAATGTCTATTCAGGTCCTCTGCTCATTTTTAATTAGATTATTTGATTTTGGGGGCTGAGTTGTATAAGTTCTTCATATATTTTGGATATTAACCTCTTCTTGAATATATCATTTGCAAATAAGCATATTTAGTAGGTTACCTTTTAGTTTTGTTCATGGTTTTGTTCACTGCGTAGAAGTTTTTATTTTGGTATAGCTCCAATAGTTTATTTTTGCTTTTGTTTCCCTTGCCTGAGAAGACATATTTTTGTATATGGTGTAAGTAGCTGGTCCAGTTTCACTCTTTTGCATTTAGCTGTCTAGTTTTATCAGAACAATTTGTTGAATAAACTGTTTTTTCTCCATTGTATATTCTTGCCTCATTTGTTTTAGATTAATTGATGATTTAAGCATGAGTTCCTTTCTGGACTGTATTTCATTCCACTGATGTATGAGTCTATTCTGTGCCAGAGGTTTTTTTTTTTAATTTTAATTCATTTTTGAGAGAGAGAGAGATACAGAGCTTGAGTGGAAGAGGAGCAGAGAGAGAGAGAGAGAGAGAGAGAGAGACGGAGACACAGAATCTGAGGCAGGCTCCAGGCTCCAAGATGTCAGTACAGAGCCAGATGCAGGGCTCGAACCCACAGACTGGACTGCGAGATCATGACCTGAGCTGAAGTCAGACACTTAACTGACTGAGCCACCTAGACACCCCTCTGTGCCAGGATATTGATTACCACAGCTTTGTAGTGTACCTTGAAATCTGGGATTTTGATACCTCCAACTTTGCTCTTTTTCAAGATTGTTTTGGCTGTTTGGGTTCTTTTGTGTTATACAATCATTTATTCAATTAGTTTATTAATGTGACTCATTAAGTTTTAACACCTTACCTCCACTAACACATATATATTTATGTTTGGGTATATGACACAGCTCTATCATTAAGTTTTTTTTTGTTTTTTTTTTTTTCATCTTAAAGGTTGTAGCAATTGGTCCAATAGGATCAATGTCCAAAGTTTTCAAGATGAATCTATGTAGAGAATAATGTGTAGACAATGAGAAAGAGATGCTGTCATTCTCTAATAATGAGTTTGTTAACTGTAAAGATATATATCCACAATTGCCTGCAATCCTCAAATGCATGAGAATGAAGCCAACACAGACGAAAATAGGGAGCAGGGAAATTATTTCTGATGACATTGAGCTTCTGGATCGGAAGCAATGCCTGAGTCAGCCACCTCTTTAAACTTGTACTTCTACATCTTATACCATAAGGATCTCAACACAGGGTACTGAAAAGCAAAGATCCCACTGACAACTTTTTATATGTGGTCTTGTCTAAATTAGGTAGGTAGAAGGCAGTTCAGAGATTCTGAGTTGTGAGAATGACACTACATTTTACATGGAAGCAAAATGGCAGAGTAACCTTTTGTATCTGTTATATCGAGGAGCCTAGACTTTTAAGTCATGTATCAAGTAAATATTAGATTGTTGGAGTTTCTTTACCATTTGTCTTTAAGTAAGCATTTACTAAAAGATAGAAAAACCTTGATTCAGCCTGGCCCATGCCAACACAAAGGAAAAACTAACAGCTTTACTAGTGTTATACTGACAGCCTCAGTGGAGTTCACTGAAATAGAGTCTCCTTATGATGAATTTTGCAGCATTTCAACCTAAAAATAAATGGAGAAAAAAATAAATTAAATAAGAGAAAATATGCAATAAAATTGAAAGCTGGGAGAAAACTGATCACACTATAAATATTATCTCATTCTCCTTCTAACCTGACCAAAAACAACTCTTAAGCTCATTAAAATGGCTATCCACATGAGAAAGATTTCCCATCCTAGGCTATTGTTTCTCATTGTTCTGAGGTAGGGGCCAAAAAGGAAGACATTGCACATGGCTTCCAATATTTTACTGTCAACTTTTGGGCTTGAGCTATGTCGTCATGTATGTGAGCTTGTGCCTTAGCTCTTTCTCATCTGTATTCTGATTGCAGTCCTGTCTCCAATCTATGGCTGTCCAAAGCAGCAAATGTGGTGGAAGGCCATGTTGACTGTGTATGTCCTCTATTATTGATACCCAGGGCAATTAGTCTGATCTTTCCACAGACTCTACACTCATTCAAGTCACATCTCTTTCCTCAGAGCACTTTCAAGAACATAGCTTTTCAAAGCCAGTGAGCTCTTTGATTGAAGGTTGCTTGATGTTTGTCTTTGATTCATGCAGTGATGATGTACTGTTGTGGGAGGATCTTCAGCTACACTGAATAGATGGACATGTTGAATGAACATGACTGTTCTTTTTGGTTTGCCCATGAATTCCTCACCTATTCTCCCAAGTGGTGGCAGAATTATGATTCCACCAATATTGAGAATTACGTTTTCCTAACATAATGCAGTGATTACAGTCTAAGGATTTCAATAGAAGAAATGGTTAGAAGGTGAGTTGTTCTACATTTGTGATAAAAAATTCCAAATAATAAATATACATCAATAAAAATAATCATCCATATTTCCTGCACACTCTGAGTAAGAATTGAGTTTGTGCTCATTGTCAATAGAGAGCAGTAACAACTCTTGAAAGAGTCGGTGGAAGACAAAATTCATAGGTAGCACAATGAATGGTGTGGCATACAAGTAATTATCTAACTAGCTTTTAATACTATTTGTTAGGGAACAGAGATAAGACCTATATACTTTCAATACAAACAAGTGCCAAACACCCATGGCATTGTTAATATTAATTGTATTATTTCCTTTTCATTATGGTGGGATATATGGAGTTAGCCAAGAGCCTGTGGTAATTTTTATTTTCCAATAAAAATCCAGAAGAGATGATATTTCAACACTATGAGGAATCTTTACCTTCACTTATTGGACAATAATTGAATACATAAGAATGTCTCCCCCACCAATCATTCTAAATTTTTACTGATTAATCTCTGTACTCAACATAGGCCCATGGATGTACATCTTGGAAAAAAAGTATTTGCCTGACCCTTTACATTTTAGAGTTGGGCCTGACATAGAGAGAAAGAGGAAGAGAACACAGGAGGGAGGTGGGGAGGGAGAAAGAGAGAGAGAAAGACAGGGGCAAGGAGGGAGAGAGAACAAGAGAGAAGTGTGAAATACAATTAACTAGTTTATTTCATAATTTACAATTAATGACATTCTTGTGCTAGGGTAAAGAGACTGATGTGCTAAAGCTGTCATAAATTCTAAATAACCTTTAAGACAGACTCTCTGAAAGTCCTAGATACACTGAGAATTATTTCTTTTGAGGCTTGGTTGTATTGCTAATTGTGGGTCACTGAAAACTCTAGTGTATTATCAAAATTTATTCCTAAATAGTTATAAAAGTCTTGTTAGTGACAGTGCCTCCCTTCCTTGAATCCAAAATAATTTAACAAACATAGCGGTGGTTAGTAAATCACAAGGGGCTACCCATCTGACCCACACAATTTATGGCACTTATCTCTGTGAGGTAGTGGTTTTTTGGAGTTACTGCCTTGGTCATAGGAAGGAGACATTGTGACTCTGGCTTAAATGTAAAATTCTTGCTTATGAGAGAATTGCAATCTAGATGGATATGTTTCCAATTGGCTGAATTGAAAATGGTATATGATATGAATATATGATATTATTGATTTGATATGTCCTTTGACTCTGTGCTCATTCTTAACATGGCAAACAGATTCTTTTCACAAGAGTGGTAATATTTTGGTTGTGTTCCAAAACTGCGCAGGAGATCATGAGTGTTCAATCTACCACTCATCTTTCTTTAAACTCCTACTGAGCTAAATGGGAGTTTTGTACTTTAGCAAGCAGTGAATTAGGTTTCCAGTGATGTGAAGAGAGGAGGGCAGACAGTTCCAGATGGCTAGTGCCACAGAAGCTAAGGGTCAATGTTTGCAGAGGAAGGAGTGGGTGCAATATACAATCTCAATTATTAAAAGTCAGTAGACAGGAAAACAACCAAAACGGTAACAGATGAATGAAATGACTCTGTTGGCATGAGGAAGTACTATAAACTTTCTCAAAGCTCCCAAGGGCAAATGTATTATTAGTAGATTTGTATCTATTAGGAGCGTGCCATGGGATTCAGCTGCTATGGGTTTCTCTCTCTTTTTTTTTTTTTTTCGTCTTCTATTTTTAAAATAGTTGAAGTAGCAGAGCTTCATAGTTAACACACCTTTCAATATGTGAAAATAATGATTTTATAAGAACATTGGTTTTCAATTCACCTGAATGTAAGTACTTACCTTTTCCTCCCTAATTATATAATATTGCATTAATATAGTTAGAATAGAACCAATACACTTTTTTCTTTCCAGAGGAACTGAAATTATCATACATTGCTTGCAGCCTTTTTCCCCCTTTGAATAGTTGTAGTGCAATAGATATTAGCTTTGTTTCCTGCATTCTGTTGTTAATGCCTCATGCAGGATTCATGCCTGATTATCTCAACTTAGTGTTTTTAATTTAACACAAACATTAGCAAGAAGGACCAATTCACCAAACCTAATGACTGGTCATAATGCAATACAATAAAATGTTACACCATTTTATTTACACCATTTTTAATACAAAATTCATCTCAAACATATTTTAATGTTAAATTACATCATTATAGAGTTAAACATCTTGTATCATTTATTAATAAATAAGAGCTCAGAGAGAAATAAACTTATCTACAAACCAGTCAAAAGAATGGTTTATGGAAAAGCATTTCAGTTGGGTGGTGAGCAACTCCAGAGGAAGAAGAAAGAATAAAATCCTTGAGAAAACTGGGAGCCATGGCTGGGAGCTTTACGAGACAGGTTTTAGTGTGTGTTTCTTTGCTTCATGCACTCTGAATTGCTTTGTGAACTTGGGTAAGTTACTTAATTGTCTGTAACCTAGGTTTGCCTAGCCGTTAAATTAGGACAGAGCACAGGTTTAGAAAGGACAGCTGCTTTTATTAAAAGGAAGTGAATTGCTGTGTTTTGGGAAGACTGCTTTTCACCTTTTCATGGGTATTAAGGCTCCAGTAGGAATAATTATATCCAAAACTTTAAAAACTATGATGAATGTCCAAAAAAGATCAGCATAATCTTTCACCTGAAAAACTAACAATATACAAAACCTACACTCCATATCTCATTGATATATGCCTGGACATGAAGTGCAGCTTTAAAAAAACAAACAAACAAAAAAAAAAAAAACGAATTTCATTGATCACTAATACTAGAATAATACTAGAATAATTTCCTTCTCATCATATCAGTATAAGAAATCTTTATGAATTTCAGAATTCATATGATGTTGTTCTATTGCTCATTAAATTATTTGAATTAAATTGGCACTTGAGTAAGCTGTCATCCTCAAGACAGTATGGTATTGGCACAAAAACAGACACATAGACCAATGGAACAGAATTGAGAACTCAGAAGTGGACCCAAAAGTATACAGCCAACTGATCTTTGACAAAGCAGGAAAGATTATCCAATGGAAAAAAGACAGCCTTTTTAACAGATGGTGTTGGGAGAACTGGACAGCAACATGCAGAAGAATGAAACTAGATCATTTTCTCACACCATGCACAAAAATCAACTCAAAATGGATCAAGGACCTGAACGTGAGACAGGAAACTATCAACACCCTAGAGGAGAAAGCAGGAAACAACCTCCTTGACCTCCACCGCAGCAACTTCTTACTTGACACATCCCCAAAAGCAAGGGAATCAAGAGCAAAAATAAACTGTTGGGACCTCATCAAGATTAAAAGCTTCTGCACAGCCAAGGAAACAACCCAGAAAATTAATAGGCAACCAACGGAATGGGAAAAGATAGTTGCAAATGACATATCAGATAAAGGGTTAATATCCAGAATCTATAAGGAACTCACCAAACTACACGCCCGAAAAACAAACAACCCAGTGAAGAAATGGGCAGAAGACATGAACAGACACTTCTCCAAAGAGGACATCCAGATGCCCAATAGACACATGAAACGATGCTCAGCATCCCTCCTCATCAGGGAAATAAAAATCAAAACCACACTGAGATACCACCTCATGCCAGTCAGAGTGGCTAAAATGAGCAAATCAGAGAACTCTAGATGCTGGCGAGGATGTGGAGAAACGGGCACCCTCCTACACTGTTGGTGGGAATGTAAACTGGTACAGCCCCTCTGGAAAACAGTGTGGAGGTTCCTCAGGAAACTAACAATAGAACTCCCTTATGACCCAGCAATAGCACTGCTAGGAATTTACCCAAAGGATACAGAAATGCTGAGGCATAGGAGCACATGTACCCCAATGTTCATAGCAGCACTCTCCACAATAGCTAAAACATGGAAAGAGCCTAAGTGTCCATCAACAGATGAATGGATCAAGAAGATGTGGTTTATCTATACCATGGAATACTACATGGCAATGAGAAAGAATGAAATCTGGCCATGTGTAGCACCATGGATGGACCTTGAGGGTGTTATGCTGAGCGAAATAAGTCAGGCAGAGAAGGACAAATATCATATGTTTGCACGTATAGGAGGATTAGGAGGAACTTGATGGAGGAACAAGGGGGAGAAGAAGGGCAGAAATGGTGGGGGAAAGGGAGAGAGGCAAACCATGAGAGACTCTTGAATGCTGACAAAAACTGAGGACTGATGGATGTGGGGGGGAGGGCGGGATGGGCATGGAGGAGGGCACTTTGGGGATGAGCACTGAGTGTTATGTAGAAACTAATTTGACAATAAACTATTTGTAAAAAAATAAATAAATAAATAAATAAATAAATTGGCACTTGAGCACTGGCCAAAGCACTTCACGACAAAAAGGTGAATGACAATGTTGGGAAGAATTAAATTTCTATTTTTAAAATACAGTCTGGGGAGCCTGGGTGGCTCAGTGTTAAGTGTCTGACTCTTGGTTTCAGCTCAGGTCATGATCTTAGGTCTTGGGATTGAGCCCTGCACTGGGCTTTACACTAACGTGGACCCTGCTTGGGATTCTTTCTCTCTCTCTCTCTCTCTCTCTCTCTCTCTCTCTCTCTGCCCCTCCCCTGCTCACGCTCACTCTCTCTCTCTCAAAATGAATAAATAAACACTTAAAATATAGTTTATGTGTTAGAATAATTAAAAGATAAGAGACACTGCTTATACTTTTCAAGCTGTCATAATAGGGGAAATCACCATGGCCAATGCAAAAATTAATCAAAGCAGAAGACTTGTTTCCTAGCCAGCCTACATCACCATCGTCTTCTGTGAACTCACCAGATTCTAATCACAATTAAATTCTACTTTCTCACCTGTGAAACTAAAGGGATAGTCTGAATATGAGTCATAGATTCAAATACCCACAGGGATCCAACAGGTAATTTAAGTTAATTAAATGTATCAGGTAACCATTTCAGAAAACTGAAAAGTGAATATCTCTTCTAAAAATAATCTTCTGCAATTATTTCCATGCAGGAATTTGGGCCAGTACAGTAACTTGTTCATTTTTTTTCACGTGTCCAGTAACTTTTTTAAATTTCAAATATCTCATTTTAAATATGAGTCTGAATTTTTTAAAAGAGGCAATATAAAACATTTATACATTGCAAACTTGGACTAAAAGCTGTCAGTTTTTAAATACTATACGGGATCAATTTTTAGATTTCTTCTAACAATCTGTGATTTTTTATTTTTGTAATGTTGGAATAATATATGTAAATAGAAATTTTCATGCCAAATGAGGACATGTGGATTGTAGCCCTTCATATATACAGATAAATTATTAGGCAAGCTTTGTGCAAAAAATAATTATGATATTTTTCTTCTTCTCCTTTTTTCTTCTCCTTTTAACACCTTTTTTTGGCTCAGGTGTCAAATGACTAACACAGAGTGTTAGTTTATGTTGTTTCCAGTAAGGACTACATTACCCCCACCTTACCCTCACAAAGCAGAGGGGAGGATGGTGTCCCAGATGGATTAGAAAGTTTGACATCAAAGGTCATCTCCCCTGGGAAAAGCCAACTTTGCCCAAAGGATGACCAAAATTCAGTGTATGCAAGCCTGGAGTATCAGGGATTATTTTCCTGCAAAATAACCTTCTCAAGGACTTTAATGGTATGTATATTCAATAAGAAGCAGATGTATTTAAAATATGAATGCCATGGGGCATTTGGGTGGCTCAGTCATTTGGGCCTCTAACTTCAGCTCAGGTCATGATCTTGAGATTCCTGGGTTTGAGGCCCTCTGGGTTGGCAGCTCAGAGCCTGGAGCCTGCTTTGGATTCTATGTCTTCCTCTCTCTTTGCTCCTCCCCTACTCGTGCTCTGTCTCTCTCTCTTTCTTTCTCTCTCTCAAAAATGAATAAACATGAAAATTATTTAAAAATAATAAAATTAAATATGAATGTCATATTCTTATTTAAAAAGAGGGATAATAAGCACATAAGACACTTGTGCTCACTTATCAGCACTTATTATCCTTACATTCCAATCTAACTGCTTAGCCAATTATAATCAAAATTTTTCTTATGATCACTGAAGTAACCTGAAAGTAGTGTGATGGCTTGTGTCATAAATCTAACGTGGACTGACATGTTCATCTTCGATGTAGCGATCTTTCTACCACAATGATCAAGCACTCAACACATGACAAGCTCTCATCTAAATCACCCTGAGGTATGTTATCAATGTGAGCTTGTCTCTCTTTGCCTTGGATATATAAACTCTCTTTAAAAATTGTAAGGTCACAGATTCAAAATGTTGAAGTAATCTAACCTCTGGATATGGGCTATCATTTGTGTGGGCAAAGACCTTCATTTATTCATTTATAAGTTTTATTTGCTTTCTTTCATCCATAAACCCAATTCCATCCTTATCCACATATAACCTATTTTGGTCTATTTCAGATATGGCCTTAGATATTTAAATATCTTCTGAAGATGTAGTATTGAATTACATTTTAATTTCATAACTACTATTGTGTTATGAATCAAATTTGGCTTCTACTCAACTCAACACTAAATTTTGCATATCTAGTTTTATGCATATCTAGTTTTATGCATATTGTTTTATGCATATCTAGTTAGTTGTTTTATGCATATCTAGTTAGTTGATTTTGACTGCTGCAATGGTACTCCATTATATATATATATATCTAGCGCACTATTTTTATCCTTACTCCTATTAATAAGCAGGTATGTTGTCTTCAAATTCTTACTAACTCTTTCAATATTGTCATAAACACTTCAATAGAAGGTAAGTTTCTTTTTAAGTTTCTTCAGGATATAAATGCAATTTAATATAGCTGGAATGTATAGAATTCACAATAATGTCAATAGATATTTCCACACTTATCTCTAGGCAATTCCACTCACACTAGGAAAGGAAAAGGTTTCCCAAGTGTCCATCTCATTGCAGATATTTAGAATTACAAAGCTTTATTTCTTCTAATATTATGGAACTGAAATTCTACTTATGTTGCTTAAATTTGTATTGCTTTTAACTATAAAAAATTATTTTAAAATATATAATACTTATCTTTTATATATTGGTGATTCATATCTTTTGCATATTTTTCTAATATATTTCCTATCTTTTATAAATTTGTTTTCAGGATTAAATATATAGCAATGTATTTTTAGTCTTGTTTTAAGTTTATTTTTGAGAGAGAGGGAGATAGAGTATGAGCAGGGAAGGGGCAGAGAGAGAGAAGGAGACACACAGAATCTGACTCAGGCTCCAAGCCCCGAGCTGTCAGCAAGGCTGACACAGGGCTTGAATCCACAAACTGTGAGATCAAGACCTGAGCCCAAGTTCATCGCTTAATTGACTGAGCCACACAGGTGCCCCTGTTTTATTAGTTTTAGATATTGCAACTCACATCTCAGACTCCTTCCAATTATTGTGTTATAATGTTTAACTTATAATCAATTTTTTCATGTTAAATAATTAATCTTTTCCTTTGTAGTTTCACAAATTTGCATATTATTTATTTATTCATTAACTCTACAAATAACTTTTTTTTTTAAATATTTTTATTTATTTCTAGGAGAGAGAGAGACAGCGTGAGCAGGGGAGGGTCAGAGAAAGAGGGAGTGACAGACTCTGAAACAGGCTCCAGGCTCTGAGCTGGCAGTCAGCACAGAGCCCGACGCGGGTCTCGAACCCACGAACCGCGAGATCATGACCTGAGCGAAAGTCGGACGCTTAACCGACTAAGCCACCCAGGCGCCCCTACAAATAACTTTTTGAGTGCTATTATGACTGGGCTCAATTTTAGGCATTAAATAAACAATATAAATAGATGAATGAATGAAAGAGTGCATAACTAAGTAATCCTTTTTTTCAATGGAATTATTCATATTTGTGGTGATAATGATAATTATCAAACACATAGTTCAATTTGTAATTTTCTTTTGTGTATTATACTGCATTTATATAAATAGAATTTTTTAGATTGAAAACTTTAAAGTACCATGTAAAATAGGGTCAAAATATTAAATACAACAGGCAAGACCTATGTGGTCAAAACTATAAAATAAATGAAAAAATATAAATTAAGAGATAAATTATTTTATGGATCGAAACACTAAATACTGCTAGTATATCAATTCATCTATACATTCAACACAATTCCCTACAATAATGTTTAGAAATTAACAATCTGATTCTCAAATATATTGAAAAGCAAATTACAAAATGGGAAGACACGTCTTTATTTAAGACTTACGATAAACCTGAAGTAATCACAGTGGTATCAGCAAAATGATAGAAGAGCTGAAGAGAATAAAGTCTGGAGATGGAACTACATATTTAGCCAATTGATTGTCAACAAAGATGCATAGACAACTTAGTGAAAAACAGCCTTTTCAATAAACAGTGATGGAACATTCAGACATCCACATAAAAATTAAAGTTTGACTTTATTTTTATTGATTTTGTTTGTCTTACTACTATACAAAAATCAATTCAAAATAAATCAGATCTTAATATAAATCTAAAATTAAAGGAGGAGGAGAAGAAAGAAGAAATGGAGGAAGGGAGGGAAAGAAAAGGCAGAGAGAGAGAAGGAAATGAAGAAGAAGAAAGAGGAAAAGGATCAGAAGCAGGTGAGGGAGGAGAAAAAGAAAATGTGGGAGAAAATTCTATGTGACCTTGGTACAGGCAAATATGTCCAAGATGATGCCAAATACATACTCTATTAACGCAATGACAAAGTAAATTCATTTGGTCTTCAAACAACATTCTTAAGAAAGTTCTTAAAGACATGCCATATGGGAGTTTTATTTGCAAAACATATATCTGTTAAAATATTTGTACTTCAGATAAATAAAAAAAAACAAATAATACTGAGAAAACAACTAAATGTTATTCTTTTAAGTTTTTCTTAAATTTCTTTTGGTTTTAATTTTAATTCCAGTTAGTAAATATATAGTATTATATTAGTTTCAGGTGTACAATATTTAAAAATTCAACAATTGATACATTGAACATTTCAACAGCTCAACAAATTCAACAATTATGTACATTACCCAGTGCTTATCACAGCAAATGCTCTCCTTAATCTCCATCTTCTATTTCACCCATCTCCCAACCCACCTCTCCTCTGGTAACAATCAGTTTGTTCTATATAATTAAGAGTCTGTCTCCTGATTTGTCTCTTTTGCTCTCTCTTTTCCCTTTGCTCATCTGTTTTGTTTCTTAAATTCCACATATGAGTGAAATCATGTATTTGTCTTTCTCTGACTGACTTATTTCACTTAGTGTTACTCTTTAGCTCCATCCATGTCATTGCAAATGACAAGATTTCATTCTTTTTTATAGCTGGATAATATTCCTTTATATATATATATACATATACATATATGTATATTTAAATATATATATATATACACACACACATATGTACCGCATCTTCTTTATCCCATTCATCAGTCATTGGACACTTGAGTTGCTTCGGTATCTTGGCTTATGTAAACTGAATTTTTAAAAATTAACAAAAATGTTTGATTAGACAAATCACCAAAAGAGCTATATTAGAGGCAAATATGCACATATAAATAAACAATGTCATTAATCGTTGGGGATACACAAATTGAAACCACAATGAGATACTATGACACATTTATTACATTTTGAAAACAAAATAAAAATAACAATATAATAACATTATTAGCAGCAGCAGCAGCAGCAGCAGTAGTAGTAGTAGTAGTAGTAGTAGTAGTAGTAGTAGTAAACCACATGTGGGTGAGGACACAGAGAAACTGCTCCCTCTTGCATTCTGGTAGACATGCCAAATGGTACAGCCACAGTTTGTCAATTTCTTATAAATGTAATCTTAAGTTTACCATGCTGCCCAGTAATCCCAATTCTAAGTATTGTCCAAGAGAAATGAAAATTTTTATTAAGACAAAACTCTGTATTTTAATATCTATAGAGTTTTTATTAAGTACTATTAAAATTGGAAACAGTTTTATTTCAATCTATTGCAGAATTCTTATTACCCAAATTTGAGAACAGTATGTTACCCTTTCACCTTTACTTGGAATTGGTGTGATTTTTCTGATTTTCTAGTCTAAATTTACAGATATGGGATAGACAAATGACTTAGCTGAGTGAGGAAAAAGTAAAAGAAAATGACTCAGAACTAAAGAATTCTCTTTAAGTAAATCTATTAGCTTGACTTCTTTTTCTCCTTAGGCTGACATTCATCTGCCCTTGATCTCTCTCTCTTTCTGTCTCTGTCTGTCTCTCTGTCTGTCTCTCTGTCTGTCTCTCTCTCTCTCTGTCTCTCTCTCTCACACACACACACACACACACACACACACACACACACACACACACACTCCAGCTATGCTCCAAGTAAATATATACCCTGACCTTCTCTCTCTTTTTATTTTGTCACTGCTTTTGAATCCTATCTGGGTTGGACTTTTGTGCCTGAGTATCTGAGGATATATTTTTATATCTAAAAAAAATGTATTGTCAATTGGCTACTAGGTTGTGGTATGGCTGTGAACCTAGAAAAATGTTTTGAATAGAAAGACTAGGTAGAAGTTTCACCTCTGAATTTATCCATATAACCTCATTATGTAGGGATATAAATACAATTAAGTAAGAAGATGAATTCAAGGACACTTTATTAACTATCAAACTATTAGTGGCATTATTAATGGGGACTTTTCCAACATTACATACATAATGAATACATCTTAATTTGTCTCTCAACTTTAATTTACCTTTCAACCTTACCTTTCTCATACCACAAGAAAATAGTTTTGCTAATATCTATATTCAGAAAATATGTTTTATGGGACAGATTTAGGATCGGCAAACTAGGGACTAAAACAATGTGTGTTTAACATGTGGTTAATATGACATCTTTGAATTTCTAAAGAGATGTAGAAGATGACCAATACTTAATATTCAGAAGTCTTTTTTTCATTTGAAAGAAGATTTATTCATAGCATGATTCCAATGACTTAAGCATACAGCTATTCCAGTATACTTTTTAAAAAGTTGTTATTTAAATTCCAGGTAGTTAACAGCGTAATATTAGATTCAGATGTACAATAATTCAACCCTTCCATATATCACCTAGTGCTGATCACAGCAAGTGCACTGCTTAATCCCCTCCATCTTTTTAACCCATCCCCCACCTCCTCCCCTCTGCTAACCATCAGTTTGTTCTCTATAGTTAAGGGTCTGTTTCTTGGTTTGTTTCTCTCTTTTTTCACCCTTGTTACTCATTTGCCTTCTGTCCTGTATTTTGTTGCCATAAATTCCTGACATAGGTTTACAGAGATCTACACCACAAGCAAACATTTTAATATTCTTTTTTAAAAAATTTTAATATTTATTTATTTTTGAGAGAGAAAGAGAGAATAAGCAGGGGAGGGATCCACATTCTGTCCGAGCTGTCAGCACAGAGCCCCATGTGGGGCTGGAACCCACAGATGGTGAGATCATGACCTGAGCCGAAGTCAGATGCTTAACCGACTGAGTCCACCAGATGCCCCAGTATCTTTTACTTCTAAACTCATGGCTAGATTTTCTACCCAACAGCAATGATACAGAGCTCAGAGTCCTTGTATTCATGCAGCTGAGACTAATCAGCCCTTTGCCTCCTCCTTTCAAAGGACACAGTGTAATATTTTAACTTTATATTTTAATACTCCACTGCTAAAATAAGAGAAAGGAAGGGCACTCCCTTCCCAAGAACTCCCAAAGAACATAATTTCTCTCCAAATCTGGTCAGTGATTTGGGTGGTAGCTGAGGGGCAATTTTCTAACTACAGCGTTACTGAGTAACTCAACGCTAATATGTCACGTAGACTCAATAGTTTAAAACCCCTTTCTTCCGCACACTAGAAGACTTCACTTCATTTAATAATGTCTTTTTCTCTGATCATAACCTTCCCACTTGTTTATCTTAGTGATATCATTCGTTGGGACAAAATGGAATTGGGGAGGACATGAAGTGTAGGATCGAAGTATCAGCCAGTAGCCAAAGATTATGTGATTGGGTGCAAAATTTAATTTTGCCCCCATGTGGCCAAAAATCAGCATATTTACTGAGGGAATTTATTGACTACACTGCTTTTATCAAATAATATTACAAGACAGGAACAGCACCTGGGAGTTCCATAATTCTCCTTAGCCTAAGGGGTCTTTTTTTAGTAATAGCAGTAAAGATAAAGAATTTAAAACTGGGGCTCCTGGGTGGCTCAGTAGGTTGAGAGTCTGACTTTGCCTCAGGTCATGATCTCACAGTTCACGGGTTCGAGCCCCGCAACGGGCTCTGTGCTGACAGCTCAGAGCCTGGAGCCTGCTTCCGATTCTGTGTGTCCCTCTCTCCCTGCCGCTCCCCTGCTCATGATCTGTCTTTCTCTGTCTTTCAAAATAAATAAAAGTTAAATTTTTTTTAATTAAAAAAAGAGTTTAAAAGCATATTATGAATTTCTAATTACTTGAAAGAGTATTCAAGTATTCAACAAGCACTTTTAAAAAGAAATGCATATATTTAAACTACTGACATAAATATTTAGAGTATGCACTTACACTTCTTTTTAATGTCAGGGGTTGATATCATTTCCTATTAAGACTGCCTCATTTTATTTCTTATGCTATCCTACTTACTTGGCAATGATTTCATTCGTGATTGGACTAGTGGCTTGAAGCCACAGACTTTAAATTATTTGAATTAAATCCTGTGATTGCATTTGTTCTCCTGGCAATTGAGTTTTATCACCACAAGAATGGTCCTGGAAATTTTTATCTATTTGACTGAGTGTTGCTCTCAGTGTATGAGAATATTACAAAAATACCAATAGATGCAATAGATACAAAGATAAATATTGCATAGCAGAGAGACAAATAGATTATGCTCATACTTCACTGATATAATGTATATTTTACTAGATAAAATGTGATTTAACTACATTTCCTACATAATGTTAGTTGTTTCTCTGATCATGGCTGAGTACAAATGAAAGAAAAAAATCATAAAATGTGGATAGAGGTAACTTACATTTATTCAGGATTTTTTTAATATTCTAGGAACTTAAAAGTTCTTGTAAAGTTATTTTATAAGTGGTACTTGATAAAGTCTCAAAAAACTGTACTGAATGGAAAGCCTTTCTCAGTATTCCAATCTCCTCCAATCTTACCTTTGTTTAGTTCCAGGAGTTTTTGTTTTGTTTTGTTTGTTTGTTTGTTTTTCCTGTTTCTTCAACTCCCTGCCATGGTGATATCCTCCCTTTTTTTTTCCTGATTACTTTGATTTTATATAAGAAAATCGAGTGGTGGTAAGAAATGAAATATTTTGAGTAAAAGAACTGAAGTAAAGAAGAGTAATCCATAACAGTTTTTTATTCACTTATTAACTATTTGCGCAGTGAAGTCATCTAGTGCCATCATAAGCATTTTTATTTTAAAGTCTTTACTTCAGTTTTATTTCATAGTGTATGTGAGTCACAGTGAGTTTCATTCAGACAGCATCTATTGACAGTTTTTCTATGCAACAGTCACTACGATAAAGACAAAGAAACACATCCTACCCCTAGGAACCCCTAGAATTGATGGATATACATATATAATGAGAACCAGAAACAGAACTAGAACTATATGATGCAAACTTGTAATTAAATATCAATCTTCTCAGAATCAGAAATCAACTCTGATTAACTTGAACAGAAAGTACATTCATTTGAAGAATCTCTGTATGCTCACACAGTTTAGTGAAAGGCTGGAGAACCAGGACAAGAAAAGAACTAAAGAGGAAAGACAAGACCAAAATAGTCTTCATTTGCAGATTACATGGATCTTGTTTAAAGATGACATCAGCACTAAAACTTGGTATAATTACCCTTATGATTCTGAAAAACAGATAGTCACTGTGTATAAATTTTCTAAAACAAAACAAAACAAACCCTCCGAATTATTTATTAATAAATTTTATGAAGTTTTTGTAAGATTGACAAAGAGAGAGAAGATACAAATTACAAAAATTGGTAATCAGAAATAAAAGAAGATCTATGGCTGCAGGCTTCATGGACATTAAATTGGATAATTATGGAAAAAAAATTGAACACATCTACATTTGGTAAAAAATAAAATAGACCAATTCCCAAAATTCACAGTACCCAAACTCACACAAGATAGAAAAGATGTGTGAATAGATTTGTAACAATTTGAATTACCTGTAATTAAAAAGCTCCCCAAAAAGAAATATCTAAGCCTGCATGATTTATCTGGGGAATATATCAAACATTTAAAGAAGAATAAGCACCAATTCTGCCAAACCTCTTTTAGTCAATAGAGGAGGGTACAAAATTTCCCAACTCTATTATGAAGCCATTATTATTGCAATGTCAAAATTGGACAAAGACAGTATAAAGAAGAAAATTACAAAAAAATACAATTACAGACCAATACATGTCATGAACACGAACACAAAAGTCCTCAACAAAGCAAAATATTAGCAAATTGTATATACCAATATATGTGTGGGGATGTGTGCATTATACACCACAACCAAACCTAGTGGGGTTAACTCCAGGAATGAAAAGATGATTCAATAATCAAAAGTCCATCAGCATCAGAAAGATCCTTTGACAAACTCCAAGATCCACTCCTGGTAAAAGCTCTCAGTACAGCAGAGCTAGAAGGTAACTTTCTCAACCTGATAAAGAGCGTTTATGAAAAATCTGCATCCAATATTATACTCCGTGTTATAGTGATTTAATGGTAAAGGAGTTCATAATCTTGAAAGCAGCAACATTTAATTGACTATTATTATGGACGAAAGTGGCATTCTGGGAAACAAGGAATAGGAAAAGACAAAATCAAATAACAAAGGTGAACCTTTCTAAAAAGTCAAAGAGTCAGTGTCAAGGAAAAGTAGTTGAAAAGGCTTCAAATATTCCAGAGAGTTCAAGTAAAGACTAAAGAGAGTCCACTGTGTTTTTCAATGAGACTGTCATTGGTAATAATGCTGAGGAGAGTTTCAGTAGATGAAACAAACAGAAGTATAATTGCCATAAACTGGAAAGTAAATGAATGGTATCTAAAGTATGTTAGGTATATTCTAAATATCTTGATCAAAGGGGATATTTAGAGTGATAGAGTGAAACATGAGCTTTGAAAGTATTTTTAAGATGGATAGTTTGATGCAGTTAACTATATGACATGAAAAAAGATAATTTTATGCCTGATAGACTATTTTCTATAAAAAATAGGAGATACATGGGGGCGCCTGGGTGGCTCAGTTGGTTGAGCATCTGATTTTTTTTTTTTTTCCATTGACTGTTTTTTTTTTTAATTTTTGTCTTACAAATAGTTTATTGTCAATTTGGTTTCCATATAACACCCAGTGCTCATCCCCACAAGTGCCCTCCTCCATGCCCATCTTCCCCCTCCCCCCCACATCCATCAGTCCTCAGTTTTTGTCAGCATTCAAGAGTCTCTCATGATTTGCCTCTCTCCCTTTCCCCCACCATTTCCCCCCTTCTTCTCCCCCACGGTCTTCAGTTAAGTTCCTCCTAATCCTCTTATACGTGCAAACATATGATATTCGTCCTTCTCTGCCTGACTTATTTCGCTCAGCATAACACCCTCAAGGTCCATCCATGTTGCTACACATGGCCAGATTTCATTGTTTCTCATTGCCATGTAGTATTCCATGGTATAGATAAACCACATCTTCTTGATCCATTCGTCCGTTGATGGACACTTAGGCTCTTTCCATGTTTTAGCTATTGTGGAGAGTGCTGCTATGAACATTGGGGTACATGTGCTCCTATGCATCAGCTTTTCTGTATCTCTTGGGTAAATTCCTAGTAGTGCTATTGCTGGGTCATAGGGGAGTTCTATTGTTATTTTCCTGAGGAACCTCCACACTGTTTTCCAGAGGGGCTGTACCAGTTTACCTTCCCACCTACAGTGTAGGAGGGTGCCCGTTTCTCCACATCCTTGCCAGCATCTAGAGTTCTCTGATTTGCTCATTTTAGCCACTCTGACTGACGTGAGATGGTATCTCAGTGTGGTTTTGATTTGTATTTCCCTGAGGGCATCTGATTCTTGATTTCTGCTCAAGTCATGTTCTTACTGTTGTGAGATTGAGTCCCATGTTGGGCTCCATGCTGAGCATGGAGCCTGCTTGGGATTCTCTCTCTCTCCCTCTCTCTCTCACTCTTTTTCTCTCTCTGTCCCTCTCCTACTCACATATGAGTGTGTTGTCTCTTACTCTCTTTCTATAGATAGATAGATAGATAGATAGATAGATAGATAGATATTTGAAGTAAGAGATACATACATCTACAAATCAAAGTCTACAATGGTTTTAAGGACTTAAAGAGAACAGTATATATTTAAAAATTACTCTTCACACAATTCATTTATTTTGTCATTTAATTCTCAGAACCTTTGTGTGGTCTGATTTGTTTTCTCTATATTGATTCTTTTAAAGGGTTAAAACATATGATAGCATGCATCAAATTTAAGTTTTTAGGAAAATCTATTATTGCTGAAATTGGAAGAGGAATTTTTAAATAGGAATGAGTAACATTATTCTTCTTATAGGTGAAGTTTTGGAGAGATGGAGAAATTGAATTAGAAGCATCAATCACTACAAAAGTATTTCTGTGATAAATCAGTTTAGATTTTCATTTCTAGAACTGATAGCCATGAAGAATGGTCAGAAATCATTCATTTTGTGTAATCATTCATCAGTGACACAATATCTATGTTTGATGAAATTTAAAAATCTCTCTTGCTTCCTGATTGAAAATACGCTCTAAGACATGTTGAAAGATGTCATTATTGTATTCTGATAAACGTTAGCAGAGTAAAAAAGGAAGAAAAGCAAGAAGAATGGGCAAAGAATCTCTTCTCAGAGTAAACTTTACTTTTGTATCTTCATTTTTTACCTGAAAAGAATATACATTAAATGAAATACATATACTTCAAATATATTTCAAAATTATATTTTGTAGAATAATGAGATAAGAGTGTCTTCAGACTTATTTTTTGCCAATAAGTCTCCTACGTGGATTTGCCACTGTACTCCTATGAACCTTGTAAACATTGTCTTCATACCACATCTTTGTCAATATTTATTATGGCCCAATTTTTAATATTTTATTTAAGAATATATGGTGGGCATAAATTATACCGCCTTAGGACTACAATTTGCATTTTGGACACAAAGTGATTATTATTGATAATTTGTATTATCTGTCTTATGAAGGGCTTATTCATCCATTGTGGTATTGCTTGATCTATAATTTTTATTGACTTTTAAAAGTTTGTTACGTCATGTGAATATTAATGTGGTACAATTATGACCTCCCTATTTATAATTTATCTGTTAATTTTTATGGTGTGCTTTGATAAATATAGATGTTTAATTTATATAGAACTATGGAAAATCATATAGACCTCAGAAATATTTTCTTTTAAGGCAATGGGTCTGAAAACTGCTTGAAAATTAGTAATGTCCAAGAATCTTTTTAAAAAAATACTATGTAGGTCCCAGCCCAGCTAAATCTCTTTAAAGTTTTATCTATTTAATTATTCTTTCCAATACATGTTTTGCTGTATTGATCCTCTGTATTGTAAAATATACCTTATTTAATTAATTTCTATCCTCAGGTTTTCTTCTTTCTGCTAGTTTCTTCATACTTTCTTGTTTGTTTAGTTGTGTAGCTCATTTAATTTTAGACTCTTTTTTTTAAAGTTCATTTATTTTGAGATGGGGGAGAGTGTGCATGTGAATGGGAGAGAGAGAGAGAGAGAGAGAGAGAATCCCAAGTGGGCTCAGTGCAGAGCTCCTGATGTGGAGCTCAAACTCACAAACCATGAGATCATGACATGAGCCAAAGTCAGATGCTTAACCAACTGAGCCACCCAGGCTCTCAAATTTTAGCTTCTTTTTTTAAGCTACCATAAAAGTGTGAAGTTATAACTGGACTCTACATATGTAAGGTACGTTTCTCCTACAATTATTGATACATTAAATTTTCACTATTGTTCAAATATAAGTATTCTTAATTATATCGTATTAATAATAGTTTATTATTATTTATCCATTAGTAATTAAATTTGCTTTTCATTATTAAATGTACAAATAATTTAAGACTTATTTTAATTCTTAAATGCAGGTATGATTTTAGGTGTTTTCTGGTTTGTTTTTTATTTCCTGATTGAATTGCAATTTACCCACTAATGCTTTTTTCTTTTTTTAAGTTTGATACAGGCCAAAACATCAGCTTCGTTATAATACCATTAATTTAGGTTATAATTTGTTGTAAAAGCCAAATAAATAGGCTCTTGAAAAGCCTAGAAAATAACAAAATATGTGCATATTCTCCATTAGCCCTGTGAAAAGCAGGCCCAATGGATGCTGTCACTGGACAGGCCGGCTCCTAAGAGAAAGAAAAATAACAGAGTTGAGCTAAGGATGCTATCTTCCTAAATTTCTGATATAAGCCTGTCAGTCCACCTTCCCATTAAGCTCCCTTGACAGAAAGGAATTATCAGCAGCTGAGAAGCAATGTTACCTAAATTTTGTTTTTATCTCCTTGAACATAACCTTCATAACCAAGGATGCGACTCTATGCTTTCGGGATTAAGGACAGCAGTCTATGAAACCACTCTGGCTTGCACATTCATACACTTCAATATCGGTCGCTCCTTTCTTTCTTTTTTTTTTTTTTAATTTTTTAAATGTTTCATTTATTTCTGAGAGAGAGAGACAGCATTAGCAGAGGAGGGTCAGAGAGAGGGAGATACAGAATCTGAAACAGGCTCAGGGTCTGAGCTGGCAGTTAGCACAGAGACCAACACAGGGCTTGAACTCACGAATCCGTGAAATCATGACCTGAGCCAAAGTCCGATGCTTAACCGACTGAGCTGCACAGGCGCCCTCGGTCACTCCTTTCTTAAGCATCCTTCTGAAGCTACTAATGGAAATTTAGGTGTTCCCTATAAAACTCAAATGTGAGTCAGAACAATAGAATAATTAACTCATATACAAACCCATGCTTGCTTTCTACAATATAAATGAAGGGAGAAGAAGAGAAAGATTTTGAGAAAGTGCTCCTAGTACCAATTTTTCAAAAAGAAATTAGAGCAAAAAAAAAAAAAATCCTCTGTGAATTGAACTGTAAAACACCAGTGTTTAAAAAATTGAAACCCTAATTTTTTTTTGCCATTGTGAGTTAACAGTTTAAAATCCTTATATAAATTCAAAATATTTTTTAACTTATTCCTGTTCTCAGTGTCGATCAGATGTATTCTCAATGTTTCGGTCAGTTTGTGATTTTTAGCAACTGCGGAATAGGTTGTTTCTTCACTGAAATGGTTGCTGTTATTCGAGGTTTTGGGGTGCAGAATGCCAAATTTCTGATATGCCTTAAGTTTTCAAAAGTTGTTGAGATGTTCCCTTTATATCTTTACTTCTCTGCCCCCCCCTTTATTCTCTTGTTCTTTATTCCCATGCTTTTCCTTTGCCCTTTCCTTTTCCCCCATCTCATTATCTTTCCTTTTTCTTCTGTTCTTTTCCCATCCTTCCTTTCTCATATTCTCCCCCTTTTCCTTACTTTCCTAGGAAAATCTCTGAGGTAATGGACACTGTAAAGGCTTTGAAGAGCCATGTTGAAGCATGAGTCAGTAGTTCTGAAGATCAAGGTGAAGAGGTGGGTGGTAGAAGAAATAGTGTAGTTGGAATTCTAATTGAAATATCGTGTTCAAAAAATGACTCAGTATTTGATAGTCTTTAAATAGATCACAAGTAAAATTTTGATCCTCTTTATCCATCCTCCCTACTGTTGCCAGGGCAATTATTTTAAAATGTATAATTAAAATGTTACTGTGCTTCAAATGCAGCATTACTTCCTCTAAGAGCCTGCCCTGTACCACTGTTAAGTACCTTTATTCCACCAGGTGGAAGATGGAGGATATCGAAATCTTTTTTTTTTTTTTGTAACAAATAGTTTATTGTTAACTTGGTTTCCATATAACACCCAGTGCTCATCCCCACAAGTGCTCTCCTCCATTCCCATCTCCCCCCTCCCCCCCCACACCCATCAGTCCTCAGTTTGTTCTCAGCATTCAAGAGTCTCTCATGGTTTGCCTCTCTCCCTCTCCCCTGCTATTTCCCCCCCTCCTCCCCCGCCATGGTCCTCCGTGAAGTTCCTCTTAATCCTCCTATACATACAAACATATGATATTCGTCCTTCTCTGCCTGACTTACTTCGCTCAGCATAACACCCTCAAA